>NC_051156.1:21336128-21370977 GCF_013339745.2 Dermacentor silvarum | reverse complement strand
GGTGCTAACCTCTTTGGTCGCGCCCTAAATGTCCTCACGAATCCTCTTGCAATCCATCGCTCTAGGTCGGCCTCTCTCCCCCGGTCCGCTCCTCTCTCAGCTTGCGGAACTTGTCCCATCGGAACTTGGTATGAAATAATAGAATATTGAATAGCTGAAGTGGAAGAAAATCAGCCAAATACAAGAACTCAGAAGGTGCTTATCCAGAACGAAGTTTATCTAATGGGTTACATTCCGAATGTGCACCTGCCGCCGATACGCTATTGTCAAAGAAAGACATATCCACACAATGTTGGCTGAAATTCTTTATGTGTTATCGGAAAAATAGAGTAACTTACAAATACTTGCGGCAGCAGTGAGCAGATGTTAGGAAGTCTTACAATAAACCGAATATACGACCACCATTTTATATGCTTCATATTTTGTGTTTTTCTGTACTTCATGCTGTTGAAGAACACTGCTAGCTCTTTGTTTTATGTATCCATGTACTTTCTTTTCTTGTTATCTTCCAGTACCCGTATCAGCATCAAAACCAAAATGGAAACGAAAATCAAAACCAAGAAACTGCAGGTTTTGGCTTATGCGTGGTGGATCTTGCCAAGACATATGGTTTGAATTCAAGAAAAACAAGCAAGGGAAAATACGCCGAATTTTTTATTACAGTGGCTGTCACCAAGACAAGAAGAGGTTATTTAAGTACGACTTTTATAGCAGAAGATGTTATGGTAAGTGAATGGAAGTATATTTAATGAATAATACCATATAGATATTCATGTGTTTACATGCGAATACTTCAACACAGGTAAGTCTACTAAGCTTCCAAAAAATAAGAGTATTTATCAAATGCACAGTTTTCCAGCAAGGACCCAGCAAATACTAGTGAGTTGTTCTCTATCATTTTAGAGGGCATTTCTTCCCAGTCATGCCGATGTTTGTCCTAGCCTCATGAATGGAAACCAGCAAAATTATTCCGATTAACAAATCTCACCAAACTCACAATCCATTTAACTACAGGCCTATATCTATTACAGTACCGTGCAAAATAATGGAGCATGTTATATTCTCTAACCCTGTGAACGTTCTTGAAGAAAACAATTGTTTCTCTAATAGTCAACATGGCTTTCGCAAGTTCTTTACTTGGGAGACCCAGCTGGCACCTTTTGCTAATGGCTTACATCTATGTCTTTGACAGCGTTTTGTTTTTACTGGTTTTATATTGTTGTAGTAAAGCTCTCGTTTGGGCTAGTTGGTGCGTTCTATAACAAATATCAAGCCTGCGTTAAAAAACACGAACAAAAAGCGCTATGCACAGGACGGGTGTACTCTTTCTTCATGTTCCTTAGCGCTGCCTAGTTATGTATATTTTTGGATTTTTGGATAGCTCTTGACACGGTTAAATATGTACTGCTCCTACACAAACTAAGCAGACTAAACATTAACCCAGGAATACTTAGCTGGATCCAATCGTTCCTCTCGTCATGTTTTCAATTTGTTGTAACTAATGACTCCACACCCAAACACGGCTCCAGTTGAATCCGGTGTTCCACCTGGCTCTGTCCTTGGTCCATTTTTATTTTTATATATGTTAACGATTTACCCGATAGCATTTGCTCACAAATTTGATTATTCGCTGACGACTGTGTCATATATCGTAAAATAGCTAATGTTTCTGATATACCAACTTTTCAATCAGTCTTAAATAACATACATGTTTGGTGCCTCACTTGGTTTATGGGGTTCAGCAATAATAGATGCAAGTCTAGGCACATTTCTCGTTCTAACGCAGCATGCCCTACCTACGCCGTGAATGGTTGTCCCCCTCAATCCGTTACATGCTACCGTTATCTTGGCGTTCATATAACTAACGATCTCTCTCGGAAGCAACATGTACAATACGTTAAGTCTAAAGCTAACCGCTCCTGAGGATACTTGAAGAAAAGTTTTTCGCTGGCTCCTGTTTCATTAAAACGACTGTTGTACACAATTACGTCCGCCCGCAATCGGATGTGCCTCATCTGTGTGGGAAACTCATCAGGTCACTATAATAAATGAAATCGAATCAGTGCAAGATCGCTCAGTTCATTTCAAACTAGCTAACTACCATCGCACTGCTACTGTTAAAATAATGACGAGTAGCCTTCAAATCCCATTATCATTTGATGCCAAAACGAAATCACGCATTTCCCTTTTTCATAAAATCTACTACGACAAAGCATCGCATCACTCCCTTTCGAGCCACCCAACGCCTTATTTTTCAGCTCGTCATGTTCACGTACATAAAGTTAACATATCCCGTCCTAGCACCGTCGCGTGCTCACAATCATTCCTTTCTAGGACTTCGATTGACAGGACTAATCTCCCTGCATCATCAGTAAGCATCGGTGATTCCACTCGTTTTAAAAATGCACTAATTAACATGAGGTAATGTATGGCCCCAAACGGTATAATTACATACTAATTTCTGGACATTGCCTGATTGGTAAAGCGTACTCTTCGTGTACTTAATTACTTCGTATTGTGTGATTCTTTTTTTTTTCTTTTGATATGTAAATATTACTACTTTTTTCAACATTTTGTGGCCTCAACTGTGAATTCTCAGAAATTGTTCTGCATTTTTTACTCTAGCATTGTATTATCGCTCCACCTCTCTGCAATGTACTACTATGTACCTTGAGGTTCTTACAAATAAACCAACTTTATAAAACGCCAAAAAGGAAAGCGTAACTAACTATAAGAAAACAGACTACTTTTTTCTACACACTCCTCTAAGCAAGCTTCGTAACACGATTTTCTGTAAATTATTGACTTCCCTGTAGGGACATGATCCTGATGGTTACAATGAAGAAGGCCAAATTTACGGCGTTGAATGTCACTCAAATCATTTACATCTTAATTATCGTATTCTTTCTGTGACGCCCTCAATGTATTGCAGTCATTGGTATAGATAGTAGTTCGCCTTCCATAACCGACGACAGCTAGATTGCTGCTACAGCTGCAGTGCAAGAGCCACATGTCGAAAGCAAGCGGTCAGAGAATGTCGTGAGGTGTGATGTCGGGATACGATAGTGTTGACTTTTAAAATAGCACAAAGTCTTGACGAATATTCATCTGGATAAGAAAAGTTCCTGAGACCCTCCTGTTGAGTGGGCTCGTACACCTGCCGTGTACCTCAAATTTTTGGCGCTTACAGCAAAAGTGCCTGATAGGTATGTAAAGATGTTTTCAACATAGAACTTTCGAAGTGCAAGCGCACTTAGGTTACAAATCGACCAATTGTGAATTATTTGCACAAACTTGTCGAAAGTGTATTTGTCAGTTTTTAATATGCTCATAAAATGGGCGTGCACAATAGTAATACTCTCCATTATTTACGCAAATTTGAAACATCTTCTAAGGAAGCAATATCTTCCCTGAATATTACCAATGCAGAGGCAGAAACGTGAGAAAGCTTTAAATATTGTGATACGTTATCGTCGCCGAAACATATTATGTGAAAAGGTTGATAAATATAACCGCGCATAGGAACACTCAGAAACATGCGTTTGCGCACCTCAGAGACGGACTGTAATCCTCAGTGGTATGCTTCGAGGCTTGGGGAGGCTTTCACATGGCCGTTGTTAAATAACTATTTTTGTAACCTTGCGAGTCTACGGATATTTTACATAAATTATATTCCGTAGTGGAGGTGAAGAGCAGATATTACCTAAAAGTTCTTGTCCTAGAATTGTTCTTAAGAGAAAAATTGCAGCCAATCCTGATGCTGCAGGTATTCATAGTGAAGGCGACCCGCCAATGGCGAATACTGCTTACGAACAAGAAGCTTCGTGTATGCGACCCCAAGATCACTGCCACAAAATAGTGATGTTTCTCACTAGGTGCGCGAGCGAAGAAACTGTGTTGATTTCTGTAGACTTTGTTCAGCCCTCAACCAGCGCTGACAACAACAAGGCATTCCCGCCGTGTGAAATGGCATATCGGATCAACCATTATTACTATTCTGAAAAGGGCCTTGTGACTCATGTTGTTGCTCCTCTCAAACCGTAAATTTAATTGTTATTGGTGTTCTTCGATGCTTCTTGAGGTTTTCAGATGGCTGATGTTAAATTGTTAATGTGTTTTCAAACTTGCAGGTCATTGATGCTCTGAAACAGAGGTGTAATACTTTTTCGTAACCTCCCAGGCGTAGTGAGGCTTTCACATGGCTGCTGTTAAATAACTAGTGTTTTTCTTTTAACCTTTCAAGCCATTACGCTTGTCCAGCAGGGACTCTAATCCTTATTAGTTTGCTTGGAGGCGTGTAGAGGCTTTCGGATGGCAGCTCTGCAATCACTAATATTATTTAAGTTTGCCGTACATGAATATCATATTTATGCGTTTGTTTGCTTTCGTTTTTGACGCCAAAGTGAAATTAAACTTCTGAGAGGAATTGAGCGACGCTCATGGGCTGTATTTTACTCGGCTAGGATATTTTATCTATGAAGCACTTGTGGTGTTTTACGTCAGTTGATTCATCTTACAAAAGTGTCCCAGAGGTGGCTTTCAATATAAAACAGTGAACACATTGAAAAATAATCAAAATATGGGTTCGGCCTTGCTAAGGCTATAAATGCTTAGTGGTGTTTCATGTATGCCCTACGCAAATAAATAAATAAATTAGATTTCGTTTTTTTTCGTATGTTACAACAGAAAAATGCAGGACGAAGGGTGAAGAAATGTTGATTCATAGCATAAAAGAATTTCTGCAAACACGCACAGAATCTCTAGTGTTCTCATTGTAAAATAATCAAAATATGGGTTCGGCCTTGCTAAGGCTATAAATGCTTAGTGGTGTTTCATGTATGCCCTACGCAAATAAATAAATAAATTAGATTTCGTTTTTTTTTCGTATGTTACAACAGAAAAATGCAGGACGAAGGGTGAAGAAATGTTGATTCATAGCATAAAAGAATTTCTGCAAACGTGCTTAGATACTCTAGTGTTCTCACAGGGTTAATTGCCACAGGAAAATATACCAACGAAGCATAAAAACTTCTGTAAAAAAGAAAAGGTAGCAGGTAGCACTTACGTAAGGCAAGAAAATCTGCTCGCAAAGAATAATTATAATAAAGCGAAAAAGTAACGCCGTATACCGTGTGCATAAATATGTTAATACGTGCCACGTAGAATATCCTATACTTCACATTGTACGTGCCGCCAGAGTTCTCGATCTACGCTAGCTATATCCATATTGCAGCAACGATGAAGAACCGATGTCGACTTCTGCAAAAAATATGAAAAAAATAAATACTGCACAGAACATCCACGATGATTGTCAATGTAAGAGAATAGCCGAACGCTTCAAGAAAGCTATTCTTTTTGTTAAAAGAATGAAGCGCTTGGCGAGATACACCGGGTGTTCCAGCGAACACCTTCAAAAGCTTTTAAAGGTGCCCTGTGGTAGATAGAGCAATTCTAATTCATGAGCTGTTCTACTCCAAGAGGCGAACATGACTTGCACAAAAAATTTACATGCATAACGACTAATTATCAAAAATTCACTGAATATCTTTTCAACTAATTACCTTAGGGCTCATATTGAAAGTTACAAACTCTAGCCGTGCAGTTCGGAAGGTGGTTCCACTTGGAAGGAATTCTCAGGCGGACACCATTTTCGAGATATTAATACCCGAACTTTCCGCAGCAATGCGTTGGCTTTCCAGTTACTTTTGTGCTTCAATGCATGAAACGACGTTTTGTTAAGAAAGTAACTGGAACGCCAATGCATCGCTCCGCCAAGTTCGGGAAATAATATCTCGAGAGTGGTGTCATCCTGAGAATTCTCTTCAAGTGGATCCACCGTGTGATCTCCACGGCTAGAATTTGTAAATTGCAATATGGGCCATAAGGTAATTAGCTAAAAACCTAATTAGTAAATTTTTGTTAATAATTCCATTAGGTATTTGAATTTTTGGCGAGTAATGCCTGCCTCTTCGAGGAGATTAGCTCATGAAGTAGAATCATGATATCTGTCACAGGCAACCTTCAATAATTTTTGAAAGTGTTCGCTGAACTACCTGTATTAATGGCAGTTAGAATATTCAGAGTAAACATCTTATTTCACTGCGTAAATCTGTAGAGGACACAGTGTTTCAAAAGCCCATCTCTCACGGTAGTAAACGATGACAGCGCGTGTTTCTGAAAGCCCTTTTTTTTTCTCGCTTGTGTTGCCAAGTGGCCTAATGTCTTAAATAAATGTAGCTAAATATAAGCGCACAGGCCCGTTTTACGGAGATACTACAACAATCACTTATAACATGTGTTGTTCGTAGCCCATCTTTCATAGTCTTCAGCTTTATCACTGTTCCGTTTCACACTTTTACGCGCACTTTCGCGAAATGTCTTTGTCCCAGGGCACGTCCAAAGTAGATGGCGGCCATCCGCTGCAGACGCAAGAGCGAAGACCTACTACAGTTCGCGCTCGGCGCCGAGCATACCCCGTACCGCGAGCTTGCGTGCCCGGTGCGTCGGCGCCCTTGCTCTAACCTCTGACGAGCAACATTCAACCAACAATTCAAAGCACGAAATCGGGTGAACGAGCCAAATAAACCTAGTCCCTTTAACATGAGGTCGTACACACATGTGCTGTAGAAGTAGGTGAACTTCAGGTTATACATATATATATATATATATATATATATATATATATATGTGTGTACGATAGTTATGACGTTATGCTGTCTGTGGTTTCTGAAAAGAAGAAAGAAAATTATGAGCAGCATAATGCCTGGGCCTATTTGGCACAGCTAGAGCATCATTGTGTATTGCATGAGAAAGCCTACCAGCAAATATCTGTGATGTGCAAAAATGCATTTTCATATCTGATCACATATATGCTGGGCTAGTTGGTGTCATAATACCAACTAGCCGAATTTATCGTTACACTATTCAGGTCAGCGTTTCATTTATGAAATGGGAAATACAGTTTCTCACCAGTGTTAAGCTTACGGGATAAATATTTATTTTAGCTGTTGCTCTTTCAGAGGTCAAGAACCATCCACCTCCAAAAAATCATCAGAAAAAAGAAAACGATGGATCTGTTAGACGACCCACTATATGGCGACGATGGAAACCATCCAGACAAAGAGCATCCAACGCTGAAACCATGACATTCGGATCGACCTGACCAAGGCACTCACATATCAGCACGATAAAAACATGTCGAACAGAACAGCCCTAATACATGAATACATGCACAAAACGCTGTCTGCTTCTTTACTCCGCACTCCAAAGTATGGTAACAGCAGAACTCTGAGCATAGAGCTCTGCCCAGGCCCAAATCATGCACGATATTTATATTCATCTCACACTCTGTTGCTACCAACACATAGTCAACAGCAATACAACAGAATTTATATAACAACTTCTGTTGAGGTGAGCTCCACTGAACCTTAAGAGAGCACAAAAAAATGAAAGTATTTCTATATTACAGGCGGTGTTTGTTTTTCGAAGTTTTTCATGTGTTCAATTTGTGATATTAGTACATTTGTATTCACTAGCTCATTTTTTGCACAAAGACCTTTCTCTCATATAATAACCATTCTATTTTTCTCTTTTGTGCAAAAATGTACCTCGAAGCCTAATCACATGGTATTTTGAATTTAGTGCAAATTGCTCTTGAGACCTTGTTATAATTAGTTTCTGCTGTATTTTTAAGTTGAACCTATTCTATTTGATCTAATGCTATAATTGAAATATTGTGTGCCTATATGTTACTGGTCTTATCAGTTCTGCCGCGCTTTTGTATTGTCCTCATAGAAAGGCCTTTAGGGGTATTCTTTATTAAATAATGGTTTGCTCCAATAACAGTGCAACTAAACTCATGATGACGGTTGACAATAATGCGATTAGCATTCGAGCAATGTAGCGAGACCGTATTTCTGAGTTCAATATTATATAACATGTCTAATGGAAATTCTGAGACTTCCATTACTTATAAATGCTATATACTACGTTACCGTCCAACTTTGCTATGAACTCGCTTGCTAAGGTCGCCGATAAATTGGTGGTATGACGTTGACAGTATAACACCAACGCAGCAATGACGATGCAATGACGAAGGAAGTCGATATGGAACGATAAAGGCAGTAAGACGACGATGACACAACAATGTGATGACGATCCATAAATGATGACTATGGTTCAACGACGCCAGTGTGACGACGATAACATGAGGACAACCAATGACAACGCATGCATGATAGCAGCTGTCTCACGACGACGAAAAGATGATGATGGCGCGACAACGGTAGCGTAACCATTATTGAATGATGGCAAGATAGTTACAATGGAATGACGAAAAAGGAACGACTTTTATGGATCAATGAAGGCGATATGATGACGACGAAATGACGATAATGGGGTGTCGTTTTGAAGTCGTGACGGCGTTGCAATCACGTCATGACGACAGTGGTATAATGATGACTCTGTGATGAGGATGGCATGACGACGAATGCATGAGGATAGTCGGATGAAGAAGTTAGAATTACAACGATGGAACAACTGCGATGGCATCACATCGACAACAGGGCGACAAATGCATCACTATGACGCAATGACAGGCTGACATCAGTTTGAACACACTGGGATGACGACGAGTGTATGACGAGAATGGGGTGACGACGACGTCATCGCGAAGCTTGTATGAGGACGATGGGGTGACGGTGACAGCATGACGAGATGCGAATGACGAAGCTGGAGTGACGAAGAAGACACGACCACGGCGGCAACGATACGACGCTATGGCGACGGGTTTATACTAAAGACTCTAGAGCAACGCCGTAATCACGATTATGGCATGCCAATGGTGGCATAATCGCGAATATGTCACGACAGCATGATTACCATAAAATGACAAAGAAGGATTGATGTCGATAGAAGGTGGTATGACGTTATCAAAGTGACGACGATCGTAAAACACGAGCAGGAGGACGGCCGCATACCGACAATATACGACGACGACTCTGAGACAACGATGTCGGGACGACGACGGCATAAAGGCTAGCGTAGACATTAGGCCTTGTTGGTACGCGAAACTGCAAGTTATGATGAAAAAAAAACAAGGGCAGACGGAGTTTACAACACAGCGCATAAGTTGTACCACCCATCTCTTATTTTTTGAGTTTTACTTGCCGCACAATAAGAGTCGCATGACCGAATCAGATTGACGAGAATCGAACAACCCCGGTGGCATGGTGACGCCGGCATGAGAGCAAATACATCACGACGACTTTAATAATGACGATGGCATGAGAACCGTATGAAGACAACAGGAGGAAGACCAGTGTATGACGACAAGGGCACGACTATAGCGGCATGACAAAGGTTTTATGATGATGGTTTAGTGACAGCAATAGAATGACACAACGACACCGCGACAGCGGCGTGACAACGAATGTGCAGTGTTGCCTTGGCACTATATGTCATTATTCCGTGACGTGGATCACGGGACGCTGAACAGATGGCGCCACAGCGCTCACGTATATAAGCGGTGTTCACCTGATTAAAGCTGGTTATTGGCATGGGGCGCGTAATGGTGTGGCGTGCTCACTTCGTTTCGCTGCGCCGGCGACAGAACACCTCCGATCCTTGCTTGTCAACGAATGTAATGATGTTTAATAAAAGCTGATAAGCAGCAGATAAACAGCAGCCTAGCAGCAGCAAACAGCCCGCGCTCGCTTGAAATCACAGCACGAGTAGTCGTCGTCGTCTTCCATGTGCTATCGGAAACACCAGGCACGTCTGCTTAATTACAATCTCGTTATTCTTTCCGTCTCTCTCTCTCTCTTCCTCTCCCGCCTCTGCCGTTTTCCCGGACGCACACTAACTCCTCTCTCTTTATTCTTTTTACCACTTCGCATTACTTTTGCATGTTTTTTTCCTCGGCATCTACACTGTTTAACCCAACTATGGCGCGTTTTCCCCGTCCTCTTTTAACTAACTACCCTCTCTCTTTTTCTCACTGCCCCTTCCGATGGTTTTCCTACCTTCACCTGCCTTTTGATATTACGTTTACCGTCTCACCGATATGCCTAAGCCGCTCACGCAGTGAACCCTCTAGGAAGCCCCTTACCAGGACGCTTACTACCTTGCCCACCTCCTGGCAAACAGGGAAACGCCATAGCATCTGGACGGCGGGCGACTGGATGGGGCTGAAGTGGAGAATGCTTTTTTTTCGAAGCACCTTGCTCGTTCTTATTATGCAATAAGTGGGCAGAAGCGCGATAACTGCTTATCACTGCAGACGATCTTATTTTAATTTCCGAGGGGCTTCGTTTCATGTACCTCGCTCTGCTTCTCCTTTCCATTCCATCCAACATGTGCCTTTTCCTGTACTTTCTGGTGACACACAGCAGGCTTCGCCTCCGCAAGTTTTAAAGATGATAGTCTTTCTTGGGCTACATAAACGCGAAAAGCTTTGTCTGTCTCTCACACGATCCAACCGGCTGGCCAAAACCGATTCAACCGCCCGACCAAAACCAAGCGAGCTTCAAGCACTGGTGGCACCAAGGAGGTTTAAAAAAAATTGCCCCCACCTCCCCGAAGGGAATCGTGAGGAAATGCGAATGCATTTCTTGCGCTGAGAGTGCACGCCGTAGTAATTTTAATGGCGTAAATTAATGACGAGACGAGGATTTGTACCGTAACCATTTATTTACACATTCATCAGCACCTGTTTGTGTTGTCATTGTACCTGACGGCCATAATCACAGCCTTGTGGTCGCTAAAGTGAAGGGCGATACCTGCCCTTCAGCGAAGAACTGCGACAGCAACGGCCGTCCTCACTTCTCGTCCTCGATCGCCGCGTCTGCCCTAGTGTCAGTGGTGGTCTGTGTGACGATGGTGCCGACGACGCCGTCAACGAGTACTACTTTGCTCGAAGCGGCAAGGACGGCGAATACTGCGGCGTTAATCTCGTTGCTAACGTGTATGGGAACCTCATATTGCATGCCGTTGCCACCTCGCCCGACTGCATTCACGCTCAGATTGTTGTCGAACCACCACCGATCGCAAACCTTGCAGCTGTGACCAAAGCTGTGGTCCTCGAAGTCGCGCTTGAAACGGGCGTCCGGCTGCGTAAACTGCCGAGCGCGCGCCGCCGCTTGCGTGGCGCGATCGAGAGCGCGGGCGGCAGCGGGATCAGCCTGTCGTCGTTGCCGCTTGGACTCGGCCTCGCGCCGCTTCACTCGAGGATCGGCGGCTCGCCGTTGACGTTTCTCCGCCGCGTCTCGAACACGAACTTCAGCGTTCTCGGCTCGCCGTTGACGTCTCACAGCGGCGTATCGAGCACACATTTCCGGATCTGCGGCTCGGCGTTGGCGTTTCGCAGCGGCTTCCCGAGCACGGAGTTCGGTATCGGCAGCTCGCTTCGCTCGTTTGCGTTCGGCATCACGCGCTCTTCGCTTCGCCGCCTTGTCTTCCGCTTCTTCTCCTCCGGTTGATGATGACGTTGAAGCTACTGCAGTGACGTCACCTCCAGCGAGAGGTGTAATGCTCGGGTTGGATTGTATTACACTTCTTGCTAGGGGTACCGCTGCCGTTAGACATTCGCCTTCACCGACTTCTGCCATCACCTTGAGAAGCGCCCAGCCAGCGAACGGTCGAGAGTGAGGCGCGCGCTTCACTCCATTTATATATACGTGCGAGCGAGCGAACGGGAGAGCGGGGAGCAGGGAGGAGAGAGAGCGAACGGCGAGAGTAGGAGCGGCGAAGCACTGCACCTACCCTCTCCTACACTCTCTCCACACACGCGGGAGCTTCGCCGAGTTCCCGTGATGCAAGCGCCCTCACACGCCAGAGCGCGCTCCTCTCCACTCACTCTCCGCTACTCCGCCTGCACCACTTGCTCCGGTTGCTAGGTGCGAGGATAAGCGTGCGCGCCCGCAGCTGTTGCTATGGGAGAGGGAGTGAGAGCGGAGAGATAACACCTGGCGGCACGCGGACACCGACAGACGCCTGACATGCCCCGACTAAGTAATGCATTCGCATTTAAAATATCTGGAGTGGCAGCCCCCGCAGTTTCTTACCAGCACAGGTGAAGCCACAGTTTGCCCATACTTCTACTCTGAAAGAGGGCTGTGACAGCTCAAATCTGCTAGCAGCTCACGTCCTTTTGGCAGTTATTGCAAATGCTAGGCTAATTTGAAATTAAAAGCTGGAACCTTTCGCTTAAAATATTACCTTTGGCTGTGTATTATTATCATGATGTGCCATAAAATTTGAAAATAACTTAAGGCTTTCTTCTGAAACCAGTGACAGAAAGGAAGACGTCCAATGATATCTGCACGGCTAAATTATCCGCCTAAAAACAGCACGGAGTGGGAAGAAAGTGCTTCGGAAGATCTCGTTTTTTCTCGGCGCATCTTTTCATACGTGTCATCAGCCTAGGCACCACGCATTGCGTCGCGGTTGCTTAGGTGAAGCAGTCATGGACAGGCCAGCGCCCGTGCAACGCCCTACGAAAGCCCTGTGCTTTCTCTTCAATGTGCCGGTTTCAACACCGGTTGACGCCATCATCGACTCCGTCGAAGAAGTCGTAGGTGCCGGAGGTTTGCAGTATCTGCAACATCACGGCGGCAACAAGTTCTTGGCAGCTGTCCGCTCCGCGGCTCAGGCAGCCAAGATGGCGGCGAAAGGCTCTCTGCTACTCGCCAACAAGATCGTACCGCTGGAACGCATGTGCACTCCAGTGGTTTATGTGACGGTGTATCGTCTTCCACCCTGTGTCAGTGACGATGTCCTGACTACTGCACTTGCACCGTATAGGAAGTGCCGAGGCATTTCCGATGTTGTTTTCAAGGACAGGACGGACATCAGCAATGGCAGCCGACTGGTGAAGCTCGAGATGGTAAAACCTCCACCGAATTTCATCACGGTGACTGGCTTTCGGGTAATGCTGGAATACAAAGGAATGAAGAGAGTGTGCTCCAAGTGCGGCGAAGAAGGTCATTTTGGAGCCTCCTGCACGTCATCTCGATGCGCCCGATGTGCCATTTTCGGCCATCCCACTGCAACGTGCAATGCACCATGCAGACGTTGCAATGGCGAGCACGCCACTGTTGACTGCGTGCAACCACGTTCGTATGCTGCTGCGGTGGCACCAGCAACGCCCGCACAACCAGCTCTGGAGGACAACGCACCTGAAGGAACAGCGCAGACGCAAACCACCGATAAACCAGGAGAAGAAGAAAGTGCACCAGAGGTGCCGACGCCAGCGTCCGCCGGTGCGAGCGACGCAGCGTCTTTTTCCTCTACTGACGCGGAGAGCAACGAGACGCTACCTGCCATAATGTCGTCGTCGGCAACGGAAGATGACGAGGAGCCTGCGTTAGACGCCCCGCTTACGTGATCACAGCGAGAACGGTTTCTTACATGTGCTACAACACCGAACGCTGGCGAGGACGCAGATGGACGCCATCTCGGCATCTCCGAAGTCTCGGCCGGTCCGCCGAGGATCACGCCGGTTGTCAAGACAACGACAGCGCTTGCAAGTATTACCAGTGCGGCGGTGAAGGAGAGACGCACGCACTCGCAAACGGCGTCTGAAGACGCCAAAAGAATTCTGTCTTCAGAGAGTTCTACGTCATCAGAACCAACTTCGACACCCTCCATGAAATGCAAGAAAATGCCACGAGACACCACAAACATGGACGTTGTCTCCGATTCGGAGACGTACTAACGATGGTGCCTTACACCGCTCCTGCTGCCCGTAAGGGCTGCTTTTCCTCCACTCCCCACTACGAAGCTGACGCAGCGTTCACGGAACCATGCTTGGCGCAGAAATCGCTTAATCAGTGCCTGTTTCACGTTCGCTGCTGTGATGCTCCTGTGCTCTTTTTAGGAGCGAAGCTCCTTATAGCGGCACCCGTTCCGTCCCCGTCGTAGTAGTAGTAGTGTGTAACCAGTCTGAGAAAAATGAGAAAAAAAAATTTGGCCGCATATCTGCTTGCTTCGCTGCAAATGACATCGAAAGACGATAGTCTTCTGCCACCCCTGATAAGTAACACCCTCTCTCTGCAGCGGTCTATGCTTCGCTGCGCGCCAGCGGCGTTTGCTCGCGCGAGCTTGCACGTGAGGCTGCAGCGACGGGCTGCAAATAAAACGCGCATAGCATGGCATTTTCTTCGCAGCTTAAGAAACTAGGGTCTTTAGAGTTACGTATCTATGTATTTTCTATTAAAGGAACACACCTCCTAATACTTACCTAGTGATGTTGCGCCTCAGATATGCGTAATATTTACTTTGTGATCGATGACGTTCACAAGTATGAACAGCCGTACCAGTTTAAGTGGTGTGGGCGGTAAGCAAGTGGTCCAATTTTGGCCGGGTGGCTGAATCGGGTGACAGACAGACAAACAGACAGACCAAATTTTCAGCGTTTAAGTTCCCCAAGAAAGACTATCGTCTTTAAAATTTCGAAGTTCTGTCCGTAGCGCGGAATCGAACCAGGGACCCCTCGCTTCCGAGCGCGCGGCGTTAGCCCACTACGCCACGAAGCGCACATAGACACACGCACCACGATGGCAATAAATACCCAACATTAACGAAAGGCCGCGTTTCTAGCGCGTTTCTAACGCGTTTGTGCTAGCGCGTTACGGCCCGTGTAAGAAGCTGGTGTAAGACGCTGTGGCCTCTCCGCCTTACCTTCAACGCGTTTCGAACGCGCTGCCCAAGGCGGTGGGAAGTCAAGTTCAAGTCGAGGAGCGTTTATGAATACGGGGGGTATACTCTCTCAGCAGTCATGTGATGGCGTCGGCAAACGCGGAGCATGTTCCGGCATGTGTAAATGGCTGCGTAAGACGCTGTGGCCGCTCCCCCTTACTAGAGAGTACTGCACGTTTCTAACGCGTTTGTGCTAGCGTCCCTTTAAGCGGGAGATCCGATGATTCCCTCCGGAGCTTCGCCCACTCATCATCATTCACCCCGTGGATATGCTGTGATTTTTTTACTTTGCCGCGGTCTGGCTGTTGCAACAATGTACGACGCCCATTGAGTGGGCAACTTACCTATGGTAAGCCATTTGCCTTAGTCGATTTTGTACGCAACTTACTCATTCACCATGTATTTGCACATAGTGACACTTAACGCACAGGGATTTCGTAGCAGAGACAAACAGAGAGAAGTAATTCATTTTGCCCGCGAGAAAAAAGTCGATCTCCTCTTTCTTCAGGAGTGTAACTTAAGGAACAAGCAGGAAGTTAAGAAGTTTTGTGATGAATTTTCTGTAAAAGCATATTTTTCATATAGCCCTGGGCGATGTCGAGGTGTAGGAGTTGTTGTTTTTCGTAGGTTGCTTCTACACGGAAGTCACCGCCTATTTGATTTAGAAGGTCGTGTGATCGCTTTTGATTTCTTTTGGGGCGAGAGGAAAGTTCGGACATTGAATGTCTATGGGCCCGCCGTACGTCAAGATCGCAATGACTTCTTTGCTAGACTCTCCCCTTTTTTGTTAGACAACCATCCATTTTTCATGGTTGGCGATTTTAATTGTGTGATCGACCCTATGCGCGACTCGCGAGGGGCAAGGCAAAACGCTTCCAATGCGCATGCAGCTGAATTATCTCGTATAGTGAAAGAATACAATTTATCAGATGCCTGGGTACACATGCATGGCGAACATTTTGGCGCGACATGGCAGCAAAGGCAAACGCAATGTCGTCTAGATCGAATGTATTTCCCCCCTGAATTAACATCGCAAATTGTCCAATGCAGCATCCTCGATCTTCCTGCAGACGCAGGATACATTTCAGATCATCGAGCTTTCACTGTCGTGCTGAACCTCGAAGGAAGGCCAGGTGAACGCACCGATATGTGGAAACTAGACATTGCTTCTTTGCGTGACCAGGTGACTCTAAGCGAACTCAAAACCGCAATAGCTACATCAGTAAGCGATTATGAACGTAATATCAAAGCGTGGGATACTTTAAAAGAAAGGTGGAGGACGGCATGCATAGCAGCTAGCAGGAAACGCAAAAGAAATGAGACTGAGCAGCTTTGTGAGTGCCTGAGAAGGATAAGAATAGTACGAGATGGTGGCTCCCAAACACAGCTAATGTACGAGTACCTAGATCACCAGCGCGAACGATACCGTAGGCTTATGAGCTGGTACTCTCGTACCTCTGCAAAGGCGTGGATGACAAACAGGCCAATTTCTGATCCTGAGGTACTGCGGCTGGCTCGTACTTCCAGCAGGCGGCAAAATGGCAGCTCATATATTGAAAAGGTTATAATAGAGGATGGCACAGAGAGCGGTGCGAGACGAGATATCGAAAGAATATTTTGGAACTGGTTCTCAGACGCATTTTCATCGGAAAATATTTACAACGCCCAACTTTTAGGTGAAGAAATATATGATTTTTGTAATAATCTACCCCACGTGGACTACACAGAAGGTAAGAATTTATTGTCTCCAACAAATTCGCAAGAAGTTTTTGATGTTATCCAATCTATGAACAGTGGATCAACACCCGGTACAGATGGCTTACCAGTCGAATTTTACCGGTCCTGCTGGCCAGAAGTAAGCACGGCCTTGGTATCTCTTCTTAACGGAATTCTTGCACGGGAAGGTATTCCTAAATCGTTTAATCGGGGCCGCGTGATACTCTTGCCAAAGCCAGACTCCAACCTTGCCGAACCTTCATCCTGGAGGCCCATAACGCTGCTCAACACAGACTATAAGATATTCACAACCCTTCTTGTAAATCGCATGAAGGTATTATTGCCTAAAATAGTCAGTGTGCATCAAACATGTTCCGTGCCTGGTCGGAGTATATCTTCATCTCTCCACTTAACACGTGCTATCATACAATACACAACAGCGCGTGAAGCTTCAGGAGTATTGGTAAGTTTAGACCAAGCCAAAGCGTTCGACCGCTTAGAACACCTGTACTTATTTGAGGTGTTACGATGCTATAAGTTTCCCGAAGAGTTTGTAGATATCCTGCGGATGTTGTATTCGGGAACAACAGCTGAGATACTACTTAACAGCACTTTAACTCCTAGATTTGATGTGACAAGGGGAGTGCGGCAGGGCTTTCCTTTGCCACCTCTATTGTTTGTGCTTGCGATTGACCCATTGTTAAGGCGTTTTAGCGAGAGCTCGCTTATAAGGGGTCTTCCTATGCCGGGCAATGGTTGCATAAAAGTGTCAGCGTATGCGGATGACATTACTTTGTTCTTACGGGATGGGGACAGTCTTGTAGATGTATTTCGTATTTATAATCAGTATGCATCATTGTCAGGGGGTAAAATAAATATAAGGAAATGCGAAGCATTAAATTTAGGACGCAGTGCAATAACATTACCAGGAAATATTAAACAGACTGAGCATATGCAAATATTAGGCATAAAATTTTCTACAAGTGGTGTTTCACCTCACACGTGGAGAGACATTATCAGCTGTATTAAAGCACAGTCGGAAGCAGTGACTGCGTCGCCTCTGCCGCTAGCACAAAGGGCTTTCTTTATTAAGAATGTATTGTGCAGTAAACTGTTGTTTGCTGCAAGAGGGGCTCTTCCGCCGTCACCAACAGTACGTGTAGTAAACAAAATTATTTTCTCGTGGTTCTGGCTAAACAAGACACAATACGTAGCACAACAATTTTTGCGTCTTCCGAAAGCCAGCGGAGGATGGAGCTTGCCGTGTATAGTTACATTTGGTAGACTGCTGTGCACTAAGAGTACATGTGACCTACTTGCTGATGATGAGTACCCAGGTAGGCCACTTCTCCTTTATTGGCTGGGTCATTACCGTCGAACGCTCATGCCACAAAGTTCAGGCAACTTGCTTCCGACAGCGGTAACGCCAGCACCGCAGTATGCGGCGGCTGCGCGCTTACAGAGCCAGCTTGTGCAAGTAAGGAATACAAAGTGGCGTACGACACCAGTTTCAAGGCTTTGTGAAATGTTGTGTGAGATGGCTGTGCCTACAGGGACAGCTACTACTAAAACATGGACAGCCATTTCTTCACCTGATTTGCCTTCTAAAGTGAAGGATTTTCACTGGTAATATCAGTGGAACATTCTGCCTACAAGACACAGGCTTGAACGCTGGGATATGGTAGCGAATTATAAATGCATGCATTGCGCACAAACATTGACCAACACGCATGTAGTAAAGGAGTGCGTCGTAGCGCGCACCTTCTGGAAGCTGGTTGGAAGATTATTTGCAATATCCATCAGTGCGGGCACCACGGCGGCGAGATCGGTTTGCGAGTCTCGTCTACTACAGCGTTAGCTACGTTTTGTGGTGCTTCCGCAACATTGCATAACGATCCCGGCAGCCGAATAGAGCAATGTACACCAGAGTGCGCAAACTACGGGTGATAATATGGGGTCATCTTGAAGAACAGCTCTTCAAGCTCGGTGAAGCCGAGTTTCTTCGCCGCTGGTCTACGCGGTACCTAACCGTGTCTCGGGGCAAAGTTTTGCTACAGCCAGAATAATGCCCAAATTTTGTTTGCCTGAGTACAAACTGTACTTGTTTGAGCTTCGGGTGTCATTCATGAACTTGAGGCTGACATTTATGATTTTGCATGTACACTGTCGTAGTGTTTTTGATGTGTGGCAAAGTCAATGTCAAGCAGACGCAATTTACTATTTTGTTTGCTCATCTGTTTTGTTTATATCAAGTACGACGTATTGCATGTGTGGTACGTTATATTGTACTATACGTTCATACAAGAGTTATACGCGTGCCTACGGGTAAATAAATTTCCTTGTCAGCAACGATGGCCGGGTACAGTTCATATCTTTTCGCAGTGTTTACTGCCTACCGTTCTCCTCCAGCGGATAGCTAGTCTGTTTAGTCTGCCAGGTGTTCCATTTCTGACAGTTCGTTTCCTGCACCCTTTGCCTAAGCAGGCGATCAACCAGTTTGTGGTTCTTCGCATAGACGCCGACTACGGGGGCGGCTCTGGGGCTCGAGCCCCCTCCGGAATTTTCCCGGGGGGGGCTGAGCCCCCCCCCCCCCCCCCCACCGCCCCTAAAATGTCAGTACCGGAGTTCTGTTACCGACATTATTTGAGGATTCTCTTGCGTTGCCTCCACATTTTCACTTTTGTTGTGGCTAGAAGTTTACGGCACTATTGTTGGCGCCGACGTTAACGGCTTTTAATTTATACTTTCGCTTTATTTCGGCAAATCCTGACAATAGGAGGACAAGCGCATTAGAAGCACCAGCGGCGGCTACCTCATCCGTGTTTCCTCATTTTAACATTTTTTAAAGTTTCCGCTGAGAACACCATGCACAGACACAATATATTTAAATATATACAAAGGACAAAGTTTATTATATTTTTTAAAGAGAAGGAGGTAGTCATCTAAATGGATAGCCTATACCTAGAGAATGAATATGTTGATGTATGTTGACCTCACTTCAAGTTACTTTGCGTGATTTTTTGACCCTGAAAATTATTAAAATTTGTATATTGCAACATGGACCATAAGTTAATTAGCTAAAAACTTAATTCGTTAATTTTATTAGTTAGTCGATTATGCATTTCAACTTTTTTTGTGCATGAATGCCCGCCTCTTCGAGTGGACGAGCTCATGAACTAGAATTGTACTATCTGCTAGAGGTCACTTTTAAAAATTTTGGAAACTTTTCGCTGAAACACCCTGTATATAGAATTCACTTAGTAACCGAAATGATGCCAAGCCGGATTCACTCAAAATCATAATAAAGAGAAGTCTAAAAGTCATTCGCAGCAGCGCTTATACTCGGACTGAAAGTACAAAAAAAATATTAATAAAGAGTGCAGTTTGGCCAGGAGGCGAAGCAGTATTAGTGATAGCGAAGTAGAAGACAATTACACGAAGGAAGATTCTTACCGTGTAAATCCGTGTAGGGATCGCACCCGTGTAAGGGCCACACCCATGACTTAACAGCCAATATTAAAAAAGAAGGCATCCAACCGAGAAGCAATCGCGTTCCGTGGGCTGATTCTAATCGGGCTCAACAGCCAATTCTTGCGCGCAGCATACTTTCCCGCGTCGTTACAGGATGTCGAGAGGAGGCGATCGCGGAGGTTTACAGCGGATTTCATACTCGTAGTTGAAAAAATGAGGTCAAATGGCCCGGTCCCATGAAAGGCTCATCAAAATCGCGACAGAAAAGTGTGGCCCTTACACGAGTCTATACGTTATAGTTATAGTGGCCATATGAATTGTAGTCAACATTCACCTAAAATTAAAATAGTAAGCATAGTGGACATAGTGGAAATAGTAAGCACGGACCATGTAAACCTGTAAATACCTCACTGGATGACCTCGAGCACTCGCTTTCACAACGGAAGCATTGTGAAGAACGCCGGCAGCGGTTCGTACAGCCGCGCGATTCACCGCAACTCTGAAAATTAGATTCCTCATCATTATCTGCCTATTTTTATGTCCACTACTGACGGCCTCTGTGAGTGATCTGCGACGACCTCTGTCTCTTAACTCTGTAACACTAGGGGCGCAGAAAGACAGCCCGGCAAGGAAGACAGCGCGCATGAAGTTAGCAGCCATCCCTGGTTGCCCTTTATCATTGCACCCACCAATGATTACCAACAATTAGATTTGGCACGCGGGCCCCACAAGCGTCAGCCGCGCACAGTCATTCACAGTTACGGCAGGGCTGGAGGTGAAGACGCGTTCTCTCCTTCCCATTCGCGTTTCATTATACGTGACATTATATTGAGCGCGTGGGAAATAATGCCCATCAAGCCGCCATCCTTTTCGGCTCATTGTTACGTGCTTTTTCCCGCACCCACAGGGTATGGGTCGCTCATGTATATGGCTTTTGGATTTAATGAGGAACATCACGGCGACGACAATCGCGACCATTTGCCTGAAGGGTCGATATAATTGCTTTCGCCATACAGCTAGAAATAGAAATTGTGAGCAGAGGGTATATATATATATATATATATATATATATATGTGTGTGTGTGTGGGGGGGGGGGTTCGGAAAGCTGGTCGGGCCCCAGCCCCCCCCCCCCCCCCCCCCCGGTAAGATGAAAACTTTCCGCCTATGGTTCTTCGTGTCGAGTGCTCATACCAAGTATGGTTAGCATGCTGTGATGCGGTGCGCCAGGTCTTCAGGAAGTGCTTGGAAAAGCACGGAAGGAAGTCTGGTTCCATCTCACCCGGGAGCGGCATCACCTAGGCGAGAAGTTTCTGGAATTGTGGGCTCGCCATGCTATGATTTTTGATGAGTCAGGTGGAAAGCTTTCCATTAAGTTATGATGCATGCTCCTAAGGCCACTCGACTGGACAGCATGTGCTAGTCGATCTACGTGTTTCCGTTCGTCTCAGTGGAACACAGAGTTGGAACCGGTAGTGGCGCAACAGAGTGCACTGCGCCGCGAACGGCTTCTGTGGTCTCCGTGGTTGTTTGCCTTGACACCTTTTCCGCGGAGGTAATTCAAGGGTCTGATGGGCTCGTGTCTCTGACGACCGACATGGCTGTTTGTGTGAAGCGCGAAATAGTATGGTTAGTGCCGCTCCACAGTGGCCCCCTTGTCCGGGAAGGACCGTTACCTTACAAAAATGTTTGTAGAAAGTCTATATAAAGTGTGTAGACATTTGTCTATGAAGTCAACAGACTTTTTGTAGACATTTCTTTAGACTAGTCTACAGACGGTCTATGGACTTATGGCCATACACTAATTGTAGACTAGTCTACAAATGTCTGAGTCTATAGATTGACTATAGACTGTCTATAGATCTATAAAATTTCACTTTTGTAGACAAATGTCTGTAGAATGTCTATCGACAAGTGTCTATAGGCTTATATAGTTCTGCTTTTGTAGAAATAAGTCTATAAAATTTCTATAGACAGATGTATATAGACTATATAAAGATTATTCCTATAGACCAGTCCATAGACAGTCTATGTACTTATGGCCATACACTTTTTGTAGACTAGTCTACAAAATGTCTGAGTCTATAGACTGACTATAGACGGTCTATAGATCAATGAAAATTCACTTTTGTAGACAAATGTCTGCAGACTGTCTATAGACAAAAGTCTATAGGCTTATTTAGTTCTACTTTTGTATACATAAGTCTATAAATTATCTACAAACGTCTATACACTATCTATAGACTATTCCTATAGACCAGTCTGTAGACAATCTATGGACTTATGGCCGTACACTTTTTGTAGACTAGTCTACAAAATGTCTGATTCTATAGACTGATTATAGACGGTCTATAGATCAATGAAAATTCACTTTTGTAGACAAATGTCTGCAGAGTGTCTATAGACAAAAGTCTATAGGCTAATACAGTTTTACTTTTGTAGACATGTCTGTGAAATGTCTATAGACTATAAACTATTCCTATAGACCAGTATATAGTCTGTCTATGGACTTATGGCCTTACACTTTTTGTAGAATCTGGTACAGTCAGCCTACAGAGAGTTCCTGTAGATCAGTCTATAGCTAATCTGTAGACTTAAGCCTTATAATTTACAGGGTGTCCCAGCTAACTTAAATTTAGTGAAGCTGTTCAATGAAAAATAATATTATGACGCTGCAATAAGATCCGATTTTAAGCCCCATGGCGTGCATTCGGCCGCGAGTTCAGAGGTCTGACCTGTAGGTGTTTTTATGATCATATATCTTGCACCGTGTTATTTTTTAACCTTTCATTTTCATTGACCAGCTTGGCTGAAATTACTGGGACACCATATATACTAGATAATACACCACATTTTGCCAACCATGTTTCGGCAGGCAATGTTATTCTATAAACACTCGCTGCTGGGGTTTGCTAATAAGAAGTTTATTCGAAATGTCTACAAAAAATTATTGTACCCAGTATGCATATGGGAACATACATAGGGAACTGTACATAGAAAAGCATGCATGCAGATGGAAGCAGTCAAAAATCTAAATATGCAGCCGTGAATCATTATGTAAAGCTGCATGAGCATTTGTGTAATAGCACATTGAAGAAAGTTTAGTCGCATGCAATGCATTCGCTTGAATGAAATCTACTATCTGCAAGTTAGTTAACATTTTTGTTTACATATGGCAGAAACAAAATTTTGAACGTATATTATGCATGTGCACCTGTTGCTTCCCATCTGCATTTATGCATTCATGTTAATAGATTATTAATGATCCTGAACCCGCTGCACTCTCATATGTTGCAGAAACCAATATTTCAAGCAATTCCACTAGTGCAGACTCATGCAGTGCAAGAAATCAAGTGCACCGATATTAAATTAGCTGTTTTTATTGAACGATATAATACATTAATTTATTAAAATGCATGTCTTCTGCTATCATCAAAAGAGAATATTTACATATTTACAGCTGCTTCCCCTTGGCAAGCATGGTTGCCAGGCTGGCCTTGACCTTCGTGTAAGCCGTTCCGAAGGTGCTGCAGGTGCATGCTGCAAATATGTAGATACAACAATGTGAGGCAAAAATAACAAATGTGTATTTTTTTACGTTCATTAAGCAGCCTAATATATTCGCTCAAACCACTTAAGTGAATCCTTAATAGGGTTTAAATATGCCTAATGGCTGCTTGTCAATACAAAACAGTACCATCGCATAATGTTTCACTCTACCGTATGATGAACAATTAAACTGTTACAATTGCTGCTGGTGCCAGCAACAGTATGTTACATTTTATGACAAGGCCATATGACACATAATGTACTTAATTAACCCAAATGACCTCTATAATAACTGCTGAAACTAGGCTACCCAGTTGGACTGCTTACATTTTTGGCTGGTAATTAAATATACCCGCGCGGAATGATATCCTCAGAAGAGTGACTGGAGTATTGCACGTATCATGCCAAAGATTGTAATTTATTTTCCTTAATACACATTTAAATGTCTTTCTCGTACTCTTAACTGATACATCATTGGCCATAACTTCAATAGAACGCAGATGGATTGATTGTGTCGATATGGTCACTTAGTTTCCTATAGATAATCATATATTTAGGGAATGCTGACACGGTTGCAAGTTACGTATACCACATGAGCACCAGAAATACCCCGTGAGCACTTTCTGTGTTGTGGCACGACACATATGCACCTCCTGGGAAACAAAACTGAATCTGTCATTACAACGAATGCTATCACAGTAAATAATTGAAGGCGATCTATAACATAAGTATTTTTTCTAGAGTTTCGAGGTTCAGGACACTTACGTTATGCAAAAAGATTGAGTAAGAAATGCCCCCCCCCCCCCCATGTCAGCATGCTTCACTTTCATTTCTTTTTCAGAAAATCGTACCAATTTGTAATTTTTTGGGAGCTGAAATGCTTCAAAAATATGTTTAAGACAGCGATTCTCTGGAAACATTGTATGGAAATAACAAGACAGCATACCTATGTTGACATTTTCAATTTCCCTGATGTTTTTCCAAGCTTTCCCTGACTGTTTTCATGAAAATTCCCTGGCAGTCTATGACACCCGCAGTATATGGGCAATAAAAATATTGTGGTTTAATGCTTGCCAAATTACTGCCAGTACATAATTGTAATTATAACGAATAACACGTCAGTCACTTGAAATGCACTATTAGATTCAGCTGAATTGAAGCACTTGTTTAATAAAGCTGACAAAGGCTTTGCCAAGTTCGTATTTCATGGCAACATGAGCACAGCACAGAAAATCCTCAAACTCTTCTCAAACCAATGGCTTCAGTTTCAATCGTGTAAAGGGTGCTTCTCCGAGCCACTAATTTATTGTTCTCCAATTCTTTCGGTTAAGTTGCGAAGCTGCGATTGACTGGGCTTATCGCGAGTTTCGTGCTCTGAAAGCTTTTCCGGTTATATATATATATTGTACTGGTTGCCAGGAGCCCCATAAATACTCCTACTTTTGACTTACGAAAACGGCAGCACACGCTGCTGATGCATGACCCGCAAACACGGCCTTTCATTTGAGTACGCTAGCACTTATTCAACTGTACGTCTCTTTTAGACAATTCGTCACTCTAGCACAATTTCGAGGTATATACATAAAGCGCTTTAGATGAGTTTTATTAGACAGGCAGCGCAGCGTTTATGGCCACCGATCGAGCGCCACAAAACGAGACCTGCCTACAGTACGCCGCTTAACACACACAATCCGCGCTTATTTCTGCTCAGTATCCACTTTAAACATGGTGTATTTCCTTTTTCACGGATATTGACAATGACGGTAAAATGAACAAGCGCGAGTGATCGCTTGCCGTTAAACATTCTCTATAGTAGAATCGAGAACCCGAGCGCGTTTACAAACCAAACGACAAATCGACACTACGCCCGAGTCGCCTACATTACATGCAGCCGGTTCGCGCTACGAAATACGCTCACCTAGTCATGAGCTAGTGACGGAAAACATCTTCGTTAAAACTTACCGTTCAGTGTAGTTGACGTGTGATGCCACAAAGTCGAGACGAATACACAGACACAAAGGTGCAGGCAGCTCACCAGCAGCAACAAGCGTTGACTTGCCTGGCGCAGCCGTTGAGAATTCAAATCGACGCGGAGAGATGGCGCGCCGCCGTTGCTGCCGCTGCGCATGCGCAGGCGCTGAGGCCGCCGACGGCGTCCGTGCTCCGAGAAACCCGAGCGCCTTTGCCTTTTTCTTTTCTTTTTTTTTCTTTTTTTTATTGTCGCTCTCTCTCTCTCTCTCTCTCTCTCTGCGTTCCATGCGCGCAAGACCGGTTGCTTTCACCTCCCATTTTTCAGTTCTTTCCATGGAAGAAGGAAATGCTTTGGCGCGCTGTATTACAAACGCTGTGGGCTATCGCATGGAGCAAGAGCGCACACTTGGATGAACGCAGTGTTTGTAAAAACCGCTAGCACGCACGTCAGGAGCTAGCATTATGGCCAACGACGATGAGTAATGCAGTGCATTTCTAGCATAGCTTCCAACGTACTGCCAAATGGGATACCTGCGCACATGTTAGTGCACATTTGTCTGTTCCGGTGATATGTCAAAGCAATCAATACACTGATGACGTACGCGTATGCTCGGCCACACAGGCATATAGCGCTTGGAAAGCACTGGGTGGGCTCAGAGTACCTCGCGCACATTGTAAGTGAACGAGAAACTTTAATGAATTTATAGCGCGGGATATCAGTCTGCGAAAAACCACCCGATATTAGTGATGCAGCCTAGATATGGGGAGAACCTTAAGAGTATCTGAGAATCAGACGACACATAAGGTGCACACCACATGCGCGACATCGGTTCATCGCGCACTAGCAAATTCTGCGTTGTCAGCTATACACATTACAAGTCTCTGTGCTGTTAGCATGATGCCTGTTTGTAATCCGCTTCTTGCTAAAACTGGCATTCATAACCTCTATTTACATGATTGGATCGGCAGTTTGTTTTCTTTATTTTACTGCCGCAAAAGTATTGCTATGAAAAACAACTGTAAAGACTGTCTTGGGATTGCCGAGAGGGACTACGGAGGTCATATAATGTGGTGAACAAATGCGGAAGTATATATACCATGTCTATAATAAACTCTACAAAAAAGGCTTTAAAGAAATGTCAGCAGTATATACAATCCCAGTGGCTTATATCAAACGTAGCTCCGTATTATCCGCCTGTACGTTTACTTGGTTACAGCGTACATGGGTTGGGCCGAGTTTAACGACTTTTGCCTATAGACGGCAAGTAAACCTGAAGCAATAAGACTTTTACAATATCGGCTGTCCTTTAGTTCATCTCACACCTTACCGCAATCGGTATACGGTCTGTTCGCTCGAATTAACATGATCTTTGGTGATGTCCCACCCTATAGCCTTCATCGGGGGGGGGGGGGGGAATATAGGAAACCATTAAAGAATAATTTCAATCACATAGAAGTATATATTCCGCCTCCGTGTGGTTCGCAAGGAAAAATTATCGTCGGGGATGCATTCCCGACTAACTAGGGTGCCGGGCCCAGAGGTTACATGTTAAAAACCAGTGCAATACTGGATGAAACTCGGCGAGCAGACTCTTAAACAGCTAATTATCTGGTAAAATAATAATTTAGAACTGCGTATTTCAATGACAGAGAGGCCATGGTGACCTTTATTGCTTTTCCCTGTAGACATTCTATAAACTGGCAATCGGCTAAAGAAATAGCAAACAGAAAAAAATTTGCGTATAAACGGTGTATAGACCGCTAATATAGGCAAAAAACACAATTTAATGACTTTTGTCAAGAATAAATTTATAGACAGGGAATAGATAAAAGAAGTAGACACCTTATCAACTTTCGCCTACAGAAAATCTGTAAACCGGGCGTATACAAAAATAATCAACACCTTATCGACTGTCGCCTATAGACAGTCCTTAGACACAGAATGAACAAGAATAAATAGACACGGTATCGACTTTGGTCTATACGTAGTCTATAGATAGGAAGTAGACAAAAATAAAGACATCTTATCGACTTTTTTCTTTAGACCGACTATAGAATGGGAGTAGACAAAAAGAAATAAACATCTTAATAACTTTTGTCTATAGACAATCTATAGACAATGAATGGAGAAGAATAAATAGAGACCATATCGAATTTTTTTCTATAGCTTGTCTATAGAGAGGAAGTAGACAAAAATAAACAAACATCTTATCGACTTTTTTCTGTAGACAGACTATAGAATGGGAGTAGACAAAAAGAAACACAGATTTTATTAACTTTCGTCTATGGACAGTCTTTAGACAATGAATTAACAAGAATAAATAGAGACTGTATCGACTTTTTTCTATAGATACTCTATAGATAGGAAGTAGACAAAAATAAACAGACATCTTATCGACTTTCTTCTGTAGACCGACTATAGAATGGGAGTAGACAAAAAGGAACAAAAATCTTTATAACTTTTGTCTATAGACAGTCTATAGATTATTTATCAACAAAAGAACAAATCTATAAAAAGGCAAAGTTGTCTACAAGTAGTCTATAGACATTCTACAGACAGTCTAAACTCATTTTGTAAGGGTTGGCCCAAACCAAAGCCCCCCACCCAGTCAGCCCGGGTAGGGGGGGGGGGGGGGGGTGCCAGGGTCAATGTACCGAATGATGCTGGGTTGATGAGTACATGTAAGCTCTTTGGCGCGGTACCTACGGGTGCCAAGTCCTCTTCCCATCTGACAACGGCACGATACCCGGATAACGGCTCTGGTTTTTGGCTCATGGTCACGTGAAGGTGTCCGACAATGGGAGATAAAAGCATTTCATGCTTTAAAAAGATGTTTACGCAAAGAAGGAAAGTACTTAAGGGGGTAGCTATACTTGAATTGACCAAGCACGGTTCTCAGTTACAATGTAGCGAAATTATTCCCAAGTTCGGCGTTTTTGCCACAAAGGAAATGGTAAGCTTATCTTTGGCCTTTTAGACTGACCAGGCGAAGCGCTGTAGGTCAGCCTCTAGCTGGTTGGTTAAGGCCTGTTTTTTACCACGAGCGGGATTCCTCCTAAGGAAAATCGTTTATAACGAGAGTCGACTGATTTCCCCAATGATATTCAGGGATGAACGAAACAGCAATGCTACGTTCAAAATTCCATGTAACTAAACTCACACAACGGCGGAGCTATACGCGTGAATTCTCACATTTAACAGCCAAGCTGTCTATGGCTAGGGTTCTGTGCATTTTTCGTGTCCGTCAACAGATCTGTGTCTGCAACCCCTCAGCTCCCGAATTTGATGCAAAATCACTTCATTCTATGCAAAAGCTTATGCGTCTCATCACTTGGATATGTATTTTCAGTAGATTAGTTAACAATGTGCACCATATTTAGAATCAGTACACTTTCAGGTAGATAATAAGGGTTTCTCAAAAATTTGCTGCTGTGCGACTCGCGTCGACCACGTCTACGGGAGCACCACCCTCTCTTTTTGTCGTTCCAAGCGCTTGCGCGCCTAGTTTCCTTCCGCTCTCCCAGCGTGGCGGTTACGTCACGCGTGTCTAATTTTCTCCGGCTCCGCGAGGTGGCGGTAGTCTTCCACGTGAATGTATACTGTCGATAAAGACCGCCAATCAAAATAATAGTGTGTGTGCGCGTGTCTTTCTTAGGGATGACCACCGCGCCACTCAATAGAAATAAATTTGGTCATACCTTTGATGTAAATTCTGTGTCACCTCAATGTCGTGTGCTAAACTGCTTCGCTGGTAATCCACCTTTACAGCCGTGTAATGGCGTGAGATGTTTTGTTATTCAAGCTTTATCTCGAGCTGGGTTGTAGCTTTGCATAATTATTCTATCAAGCATAAATACTTGGTAATCACAATAATTACGAAGGTATAGCTTCAGAAATTTCTTTTAATCCTGTTCATATAAAATGATGGCTGGGATAAAAGTGACGCCTTTGATGTTCCGATGCTGCTGACTGTAGAGTTTAAACCCTCTGCGCTCTCCTAAACACGCCTAATCCTATGTTTCCCCAATACTTTTTCCCAGAATCCTTGGTATGAAGAGAATATTAGATATTTCTCAAGTACCCAAAATCAGGGTCTAAATTTCAAGTTAATCAAGGCAAAACTCTCCCAAGGTATTATCACTTTCTTACTCATCGAGCCGCCATAGCGTATCCGGAAGCGCAATAAACATGTGACCCCCATTTTCTACCCAATTACAAAAATCTGTGCAGCGGTTTCTGAGTACTTTAAAAAAATAGGAGCCACCGCATGCCTTTCGACTTGCAACAATGTGCGTAGACCTGTGTATCACGTAAGGGAACAAGGGGACATGTCTTGTATTGAATAACACATTGAGCTGGCATTTATCCTTAACATACGAGGAAGTTAATGTAGTAAAACGCTGAATGTACTTTCATAAATGTTGGATGGAAATAGGAAGATGCAATTCAGAAATATATACACTGATTTCAGACATTACGTTTAGAACGCCTAACATGAAAAAAAAATTACTTCAAAGTAAAGCGTACCACACAATTCCGGGACACTTAACGTTCCAACATGTAATTAGAACGCCTTCTATTGAAACTGCTCCGGGCCTAGGTTTAAATGTGGTTCTCTCGTTGCCTAAGAGCCCCATACAAAGAAGCCGTGCTAAAGAAACTGCAAAAGTTCCTGAACTGACGGAGAAATAAAGAAAAAAAACGAGAGGCAGACAGGGCATTCAACCTTCATGCGCTTCATAGCTTCTGTAAGATAACTAGATTCCACTAAGGCGGTGAACGACACAAAACAAGCACGGGCAGAAAGATATCCGCTAGAAAAATAAGATATAGAAAAGCAATGTCAGGAATTTGAGTGACTAACGATGGTTCCAGTACGGAACTGAATGGCTTCTCTCTGGTCTTTTCACAAAAGTCTTCTACGGGCATCACCAAAAACATCGCCGACCAGACTACTCATATAGAAGCACCCGCATCTTCAGGGCTGCCTGAGTGCCCCTTCATTCGTCCTCTATAAATCTCTTTATTTTGGCTGTCTCGGTTCCTGGTCGTCGTCGAGTGCGATTTGAAGAGTCAGTTTAATAATAGGGATTCGGTGATAAACCGCGATCAAAATAAGATAAAAGAAAAAGCTAGGGCGGCAAAGAAAAGTATTGGGTTGAAAAGGAAACGCACAGTGAAGCAAACTTTAAAACACATTCGACGGATATTCGGACAAGGCCGCAAACGTGACGACCGAGACAATGTGAAGCGAATATCTTGTTGATCCAGTCTTCATTACGGAAACAATTCGCACCGGCTCCCTTCAGAGGTAGCCCAATTACTCAACCTTATTCAAAGAACAGCACAGCGCCCATTAAGCGCAGAATAACCGTCACGAGGGGCCCCCAGTTCACTTGCCTCTACCATGAGAGTATCACAAAATGGTATCCTACTAGGAGACGTTCGTCGTTGCGACATGCCCCATGCTACCAGGAAAAAAATCACGTTTGCCCTAATTTCTTTCGTTGTACTTTACGTTGTTCTTTTATGGGCATGCACAATTCTTCCGCCTCCGTCTGCAAGTCGGCCACCGCTAAGGTGCCACCCGTAGTTGTAAATATACTCTAAGGGTACACCACCAGAAATACCACAACATACTCCTTGAATTCATACACAACACAGGCCTTACAGTTCACATATAACATATGCCAAACATTATGTCTCATGACAAGTCTCCATCGAAAAATAAAGAAAGTGGAAAGTAATTTCACTTGAATTTGTCTAAGATGCAGTGACTATTATAAAAAAGTGGCGATGAATAATAGCAGCACACAAAACTGATGCTGAGCGGATCGCCAACTATTTTAGATATGGTATACAAAGGCGACAGACTCAAAGCGATAAAAGGGCGTGCGAAAATTTTGTTGAAGGCGATCTCGGCGCGAATTTTGTCAAGTTGGCTGAGCAGGTTCGCCTATTCAAGATTGTATTTTTTGTTGTTCTTCGTTTGAACAGTAAAATAAGAAAAAAAAAGGGCAGGCACTGCGAAACACTCGTTCTTTAGAGAACACATTCGCTGTAAAGCAAGGCTGTCGACTTTTTCCATTCCATGAGCATGGAAATGCTTTCAGCCGTAAGAGCATCCACGCATAGTTTATCAGATTTTGTGAGCCTTTGTTCACAATAAGAAGTAAAATTAAATAATAAATCAAGGTTGAGAAGCAGTGCAAAATTACAAAAAACTTTCTTTTGCTAAGGCCCGAGAGCAATGTACATGAAGTATTGTGCATCCGCTGCTTCCTAAACTTTGTGCTCTCCTGTAAAGATTATTTTCTTGCGCATTTCAAACACGCAATTCGACGAGAAACAAATAGTCCCCATGTTCCATAACTTGCCACAAGCAAGAGGAGCCGTGAGAAAAATCAACCTATATTTGAGAAATAAGTATTGTTCTTGTTCACTAATGATTGGCGTGGTCCTGTTTTTGTAAATACCAGGAATTCTGTTCTCTAGCTTCAAGAATCTAGAAGAGAAAGCGAAGTGCAAAAGACTCTACTTGCACTATCTAGGGTTCACAGACGCATACCTAAAGGGCAGCTTTCTTTTCAGCTTATGCTTCTGCTAAAATACGAGAGTTTGCAAAACATGTGTACATGAGTGAGCAGAATTTCTGCAGAATTAAGAAAAAAAAACTTGTAATGTTCGCGTTCTATTTGACGAGTACATACACTTATTTTTTCTTTCACTTGGAGGTGTTTGTAACTGTTTGCCTGTGCTAAAGCGTGGTTTTGGTTGGTGGTGATGTTGTTTCTTTATTGTATTTATTTTTAGGTTGCGTCCCACATTCTAACGTAGTGAAATGGCTTAATCAGCAGCCCCCCTCCCTTTTTTTCAGTTAAACCCCGGTTAACCATGCTGTACTTCTTGGTGAACCTCTAGTGCATTTTTCTGCATGGCTTCTTCAGTGCACCTTATTTTTTCGCAAAATATCGGTGAGGTCATCGAACGCTATACTTTCTGCCAGCTTACGTTTGAACTAATTCTGTTTATCATAGGCTTTTCAGGCAGGGGTGGTGAGAACCGGTGGACTGGGGTTGTAATGAGATCTACAGCCTTTGTGTATAGGTATTTTCGCAATTACTAGATTTTCAGTTGGTTTCTTGTGGACCATGTTGCTTTGCATTAGGCTGGTTGTTTTGACGTACAGTACATATATGTTCCCTAAAGTAAATTCGACAAGTCTATTCTTTTGGTTTATAGTGGTCTATTTACTTCCAAACTGATCCTTGGCAGAAAATCTGCAGGCGTTAGTCGATATGAAACGTCAGGTTATTCGTATATAGGCTGGCTTAACATTCTATAGCGTTTACACAAGTGCCTCTTTTATGAATTATGTGCACGACGAAAATAAATTGGGGTGAGGCAGCTGAATTTAGCGGTACCGTCGCAGGCAGCGGCCGAGCTGGCCTGACGTAAATTTTTAGTTATAGGTAGCAAGTAGCATGACGAGAAGGCGCTTTGTTCTCAGCGCACGTCTTGGTCTATCAGCTCTTATTCTTGTTTTTATTGTTTTTGCGTTTGCATTTTTTTAACTGCAAGTTGTGAGGGGCCGAGTTCCGCTTCTTGTAGCGATGAATTCGCAGTCTTTAGTGGCTCTGCCATGCGGAAATACTTTGTGGTGTCCACCTCGTTAAACCTTGGAAACGTTCCTTGTTTAATTGAGGACATTGAGTTTGGCCTTGTCTCAGTTGGGGGTCACTCGAACGATAAGCTCAAGACTATAGTGAGGCGCGAGGCCAGGAAATCATGTGCTAACACACCTTCTACGCAGAGTGCCCGTACCTTGAAGCCCATGCATGAATGCTGACTGCACAATTTGGGCCCAAGGTTTTCACCTGCAATAATCGTGCATTCAGAAGGCAATCTGTGTCTTTGTATTTGAATATTGCGGCAAATAAAATTAAGGATGTGAGACTTAACACGAAAGGGAATACCATGATCGTTGACATCATCAGCATAATACGCTGGGCACTCTTGGCAATGTATTGCAGCTGCTCAGCACAAACATTTGGTGCCTTATGGCCGAGTAAAATGTCACCATAGCCAGCGTTTATGTCACCATAGACAGGGACATACCAAATATTAACGTTTCCCTCCCAACATCAGATACGTGTACTGTTTTTAATGCGAAAGGGTTTTATACCCGGGTCCGCCATCAACTTCCTGTAACGGATGAGACGTCGGCGCGAAGGCGTAAAATAAGCTCTATCTTGTCAGGGGTGCCGCCGCCATCTAGGAGCGGTGATGCGAAGTACTGCACCATGACGCTAACGAGCGCCGACAGTGAGCACTTCGGTAGTCTCAGCGCAGCGGAGGCTCCAACACGGTGTAGCCTGGTCAAAGCGGTGTAGGCGTCCTACTGAGGTGACGACGCAGTTTCCGCACATGGTGTGTCTTTCGCAACCGATTAACCTGTAACACCTCGTAGCCTAGGGAGTGCAGCTTCAACATGCATCAGCAGTGCTTACACGCTGCCTACTACTGCGCTTGTGGTGGCACGAACTAAGAAATCTGCGGCGCTAAGCGGTGCAGAAAGGCAACGACGTCGACGGACGAATCTCGCTTTGGTCCGGCGCGAGAGACGCCAGCGTGGTGCAGAACGCCGTCGCGCGTTCGCGGGGCACGCTGCGAACTCTGCCACCCGCATTCCTCAAGCTGAGCGCATCGCAACTGAATTGGCTGCCCAAGACACGACGGAGCAGGACCAAAATGCTCGTACTTTCGGCGATGCGATTCCGCTGTAGGATGCCGCTCGCCAACAGGACGCCACGCGCAAAGCAAACTTGCAACACGGTCGCCGATTCACAAATCGTGCGCCTTTGACTTCACTGCTACCGACCGTGAGCTCATGTAGCAAACATGCAATAGCTTCTGTGAAGACACGTTTTACTTCCGTGTTCTACCGATTCCCATGAAAGAGTGATCATCCATATTTTTTTAATGCGAAGCATTTCTTGCCGGCGGGTCTGTCTGTTGGCCCGCGTCCCACACCCCCACAGTGCATGCGCGTCCCCTGCCCCTCTCTCTCCACTCATATGCTCCCCATTCTCTCCTCTAGGAATCCTGTACAGAGCGGCGCCCGCCTCCCACACCCCCACAACGCATGCGCCCCCCTCCACCTTGCTATCCCTCTTCTACGCTCCCCCTTTCTCTCCTCTAGGAATACTCTACGGAGCGGCGCCCGCTTGCCACACCCCCACAGCACATGCGCGCCCCTCCCCCTCTCTCTCTCCTCTCCTACGCTACCGCTTTCTCTCCTCTAGGAATCTGGAGCGGCGCGCTCGACAGGTGGTGCGACAGCTGCAAACTCCGCTGGGGGCGCCACGGTAGTTCTGCGGTATGAAAATTACGGAGCGCGCGCGCCTCTTTCTCCTGTCCAGCGCCGCGATGAGCGCTCGGCCGCT
>NC_051156.1:21292933-21336028 GCF_013339745.2 Dermacentor silvarum | reverse complement strand
ACTGGCGCTAGCGCGCTGATGAGGTTGACACGTTCGTTTTTGCATTCTCTTGCTGCCAAGAACATAGACAAGCTCAAGATGGGTGAGCTCGATGCGCACCACACTGTTGAAATATTAACTTTATGGGCAGGGCCGCGCAGGGTGCGTGTGAACGCAGAGACAAGTTTTGGTGGACACAGGGTCTGCATACATCTTCCATAGGACACGATTTTTCCAGATCGTTGCGAAGTGTATTTACCGACTAGTTCTCTCGCAGAGTGCTTCAATTTGTGTTATACCGGTGTCACATGGCCATTTTGAAAGCGATCGAGACCGATCTGGATCAGAATGTTCGACCGCGATTGGCTCCCTTCTGCAGATTGAGCAAAGAAGCCAATCGCGACCAAGAAATTCGACCCAGATCGGCCTCGATCACGATCAAAAGTGCGCCGTGTGGCCCCCGTATTAGGCAGTGGAATGAAGTTGTGTTTGAAAGAATAAAAAGTAGCCTCTGCCACTACCTACGAGAAAATATTGCATCGAAGAGCTGACAATTCTCGCAACCTATTGGGACATGTGCCGAAAAAGGTTTATCAAAATGCGTTATTTTACTGATGTGGCATTGGTTCACATTAGACTGAAATGCCAAGTCCTCAGGTGATGCAGGAAACCGGCGAAACGTGAACATATCACATCGGCAGTGGTCTCGCGGAGTGCTGTGTTGTGGACACACTATACTCCTCAAAATCGTTATTTTCCGCTGGTTGTTTGTGCACCCATAAACTGCACAGTGCGGCTGTAGCCTTTTGATGAGTAATAATGCCATTATTTACGAGCGAAGTCATTCGTGACAATATAAACGGAAACATCGAAGGAAAAGCTACCCCTCCGCAATGCAAGCGCAAGCAAGCTCACAGTCCAGACCGAACAGGCAACACTGACACATACTCTCCACGCCAGACCGTCGGGAGCGCCCTCGTGAAAACGTCTATAAAGTAGCGACACTCTCCTCCTCCGCCTTCCTTCTGTCCTCGTTTCTCCTCTCTTCAGCGCTCCTTTTTCAACCGTTGCGCCGCCTACACCGCTGAAAACACGTGCACTTGTTTATCTTTCACCGCTGATCAGATTCGACGATCGCCGACTGTGTTCGTCGCTATCGTTGTGCTCCTCGCCAGTCGGTAGACGCTTCTCGAGCGAAAATGGCGATCGAGCGTGATCGTAAACAAACGCAGCCAGCGCCCGGGGCTCGACGGTCCACGTGATACCATTAGGCCAATACCGAAGCGGCGTCGGCCTCGGACAGGGTGTGCGAGGAAGAGCGGCATTCTTCAAAGCGTGACGCCACTTTTTTTTATATAGGGGCTTTACTCACAACCGGAGCGCCACCGGTCCGCGCCGGTTTTCAATCGACGTCGTCTCTCGCATGAAACAACGAGCGCTCGCGCGTTCGGAGAGCGCGGGAGATATCCTCGCGCTGCCGCGCGGCGAGACACGCGTGCCACGGTGGCCTCGCGGCAAGGCGTTGACGCGCGCTCAGTTTTTTGCCGCTAGCATGGCCGTGCCCTAAGCTGGCCGTACCGGCGGCGTCGGCACCCACGCCGGCAAACGCTCGCTTCCCGATAACGGCAGAAAACGAAACTTCAAGGAGGCTAATCTGCGCCGAACCGGCTGTACCGGCGGTGCCAGCAGACGCGCACGGAGACAGTCGAAGATGAGAGAGCTGTGAGGGACTTGAGAAAGAGGGCGAGGGGAGCCACCGAAGCGGCGCCAAATCCGCTTTACTGCCGCCATCCTCTCTCACTTTCGACGGTCTCCGCATGCGCGCCCGTCGCCATGTCGCGACTCGCACCGTTCGTTCATTGTGCTAAGGTGCTCGAATACTTCAAAAATACGTCCTTCCGTTAATTCGAACAAATTTTCGGGCCCCTTCGAGTTCGAATTATCGAGATTCGACTGTAGTGCAGTTGCGGGAAACGAAATTACCGGTTACAGTGCGGCTGCCTGGGAGTACGGAAGTCAGCGGAGACGGCGAACGCTCCCCTCAAACGGGCGCCCCAAGAAGTGCTCGAGGAAGAAAAAGAGACGAAGTGGAGGTGAAGGGCACGCACGTGGTGCAAACGAACAGCCATAGAGGCTGAAACCAGAATATTGAGTGCGAGTCGTGAAATATCACGGCGCGCATAGCGAGCGAGGGCCACAAAACTGCCAACGCCGGCCAACGCTCGCTTCACGATAACGGCAGAAACGAAACTTCAGGGAGCGGGCGCCGCCGGCACAGCACGGCGAAGGGCGCACGCGGAGACCGTGGAATGTGAGGGAGGAGGCGGCAGGGAAGTGGATTTCGCCTCGGCAACTCCGCCGCTTCGGTGGCTCCCCCCTCGACCTCTCTCGTAGGTCCCTCACTTTCGACTGTCACCGTGCGCGCCCGCCGCCGTGCAGGCGCCGCCGCTCCAGCTATCCCGGCGCCAGCTCCCCGAAGTTTCGTTTTCTGCCGTTATCGGGAAGCGGGCGTTTGCCGGCGTGGGCAGTTTTGTTGGCCGGCCTGGGACAGCGCCGCTGCTTCCCTCTGCCCCGTAGCCGGAGCGTGCAAGGTTGTGGGGATGCGCGACTCTCACGCGTCCCCTGATGTTGTTTTCCCCCCGCATGGCTCCCGTAATCCGGCTTCGCCGCGTAGCTTTACGGCGGCGGAGTTGCAGCGTATTGCGAGAGATGGCGCTAGTGTTGCGCTGCTAACGCCACCTGACGGCGGGGGGTTAGGTGGGCAAAAGGGAGAAGGCTGTTCCTCTTGGGTGGGGATTGGTGAGCAACGCGGACGTCCCGCGCGTGCGGTGCGCCGATCTACGCTTCGCGAGACCGTCTCGCGTGGCTAGGAGGAGGGCACCGGTATGGACGAACACGGATCGTTCGAACGCGCCACCGTTCGCGTGACCGTACACGTGAACGACTAGGCGATGGTGTCACAGCATGGGGCGAACATATTCGCTCGCTATCGGGTCGCGGTGAGTCGGACTTCCTTGATTTGTCGCGCGCCCATGTGAACGTTCTATTGGTAGTAATTCGGCTAGTGTGTATTAGTGTATGAAAGGTGCAATAAATGCCATTTTGATTGTTTTGCACTACTGTGTTGTCGTTTCTTTGTCCCAAGAGCCCCGTGTGAGACCCCACAAGGTCAACACGTGACTAGAAAGTAGAGGACGCATAAAGGAGAAAGAAGGGCTCACTGCCATTTTCTACGCGTGGCTACGGTAGCGTGGGCTGAGACGTCGGCACGTACATGCATGTTCCGGCGCAACGCAGAATCGGCGACCTTGTCATTTGAGAGGGCGAAATTTCCGCCGCAGTTTTCTTTTTCCTTTTTTTTTTTTCTGTTCGCGCGCGCGACATTGAGGAGCTCTTACTCTATGGCGGTGCCGGAGCAGTGCCGGTCGGAGGCGCCGCCGCGCGATTTGGTTCGAATTAACGAGACTCGACTGTGAATTGAATGCAAACGTTCTAGCCGTATTCTTCGACTGTCGCATACGCGGGCTGGCTCGGTGCACATGTTTTGCATATGTGCGGGCCTTAAAAATTGTTGCTTTGGTTATAGTGCGGATATTCGCGACTCCGGTAACTTACGTTATAAGCGGTCTACACTGTACTTGAGAGCTTCCTGGGCTACAGTTACAGTGTACTAGAATAGGGGCAGTGTGCTCACTGCCATATCCCTGCGCGGCGTCGCCGCGGCGCACTCAGTGTCAACTGCTCCGGCGCCCGCCAGAGGCGCTGCCGCCAGTTTCTCCTGAAAACTTCTCTCGCTTGGTATGGAGTACGTTTTGTCGGATCGCCACGTTGACCGTTCTCCCTCAAGGGCTGCAGAAGATAGCGCCAACCTTTCCTTTCTGAAAACTAACCACTTAATATCGACGTTGTCGGCTCTCGACTGCAAGTCCCGCCGGCGTTTTCAGCAGTATCCTCTCTGCTTGCTCTCTGCTTGACGCTTTACTCAATGTGCACTCTTAGTGAGAATGGCTAGCCGCCGTCAAAAATACTGCTTTGAACCCGAGTGCAGATCTGCCTACAGTCGTGTGAAAGATGCACCAAAGGCGTCTTTGCTCAGCGTTCCACGTGGTGAAGAACGGCGAAAGGAATGGGAGAGGAACCTCAACCGCGCAGATAAGACATAGGAGAAATCTTGCAAGTCTGTGATTTACACTTCGAACCGCGATTCATAATTAGGGACCTGTGCACCTTATAAATATAGAATGCAAAGAGGTGTGAATTCCTCGTGACAATTGCCACTGCTATCAGAAAACGCTGTTCCCACGATTCTTCCGAATTTACCACAGTACGTGACGAAGACGACACCGAAGCCCAGGAACAAAAGGAAATGGTGTGAAAGGGACGAAACAACCGCTAAGAAAAGCCAAAGCGCACTAGACAGTAGCTATTCGGAATTTTCACCGGCTGCTCCCGTCGCTTCCGGGATCATTCTTTACTTCGTTGTAAATAAACATTGTTAATTATTGCAGAAATGTACACCCGTGAGCAAAAGTATAGGGCGGACCAGGGATTGCGCGATAAAGCTGATTTTTTTCAACTGCCTGCGAATGCAACTTGAAATTGAGGACTGCAGTCCAATCTTGGCATTGCGAGCTTTAACGTGTACTGGTCAATTCCACTTTATGCATGTTAATTACGAAGAAATTGAGTTTTTTCGGCGACCCTGTGGTCTGTATACTTTTGCTCACCGGTGTACCTGGTATTTTCAACCTTTCGATTTCATGTCGTGTCATTAACGTTACGAAAGATGTAATACATAAATAACCAGCTAACCAGCTTAAATTGTGCAGCAGTGATACCTAAATATTTAATTTCGTGAATAGATGGGGCAACGTGAAAATGTCTAAGGCGCTGCACGCCTTACCTGCGAAAAAAAAAAACTCGAAGTGGTGGTTAAACTCGGCGCGGTGGTGCTGGAAACGCGGATGCGCGGTCATTGTGGTGAAACCACACTGACCATTTTATCGATCAGCAGCAGAAAAAACTCGAGTGCCTCTTGCTACCGTGACTGCAGTGGCCGTATCAAGCCTTTAACAGAACCGCATGAATAGCAAGGCTAGTTCATCCGTGCCTCCGGCTAAAAAAAAATCGCCAACCCTCTGTAGATCAGCCGCAACAATAGTAATTTATTTCACTGCACACTGCGAAGGTGCACCAAAAGAACCTTCGTGCGCTGCACGTCATGCATTTTACTTGTATACGGTGAAAACAGCAACACGCGATAGCTGTTTTTACCGCGACGCGTAGGAAAGTTTCAGGTGACGCTGCGAACGAACGCGCCACTGTCGGCGGCGACATGAAGTGCGTCAAGCTCTCCCGCGGTGTGAGCGCACTACAACTCTTCTAGTACACTGTAGCTACAGTGTACTAGAAGGGGCAGTGCAGCGTGCGGAGCCAGCGACCCACAGGGCGACTGACGCCGCCGGTGGCGAAAGAAGCGGCGGCGCTGCAATCGCCCACTCGAGCATAGATGAATATGGCTCCAGAAGTCTAGGTAGTGATCACAAACGTATTAGGGTGAGTTTTGGAAGGGAAATGAAAGTAGGTAGGAGGCAAGATGAACAACCAGGTGGTATATTTTACTCGGAAAAGCAGCTTGAAATAGCAACCCAGCAAATTGAGGAAGTAATTTCAGAGGATACAAAAACAGAATGGACATTCTGTCCATTCTGTTTAACAGGCCTATTTTTTAACAGGCCTATTTGAACTAGAGCTTACTAAGGTACGAGTCAGCACAAAAGGGAACAGAAGACGTAAACCCAAGAGCTGGTGGGATGAGGAGTTAAGAAGGCCATAGAGAAACGTCAGGAAGCATCCAGGGAGCACAGATATTCAAAGCAGAGGGGTGAACCAGAAGCTGATGTAGGCAGAAAATGGAATAACTTTTTAAACTGTAGAAGGGAAGCATCCCATTTGATCAATGAGAAGATCAGAAGAAAGGGGAGCCAATGGTTGTGAGAAGTAAACAAAAAGGATAGAAAAGCAGCGAAAAAATTTTGGAAACATCTCAACTCCATGAGTAATAAGACTAGCCTAGAGCAGAGGTTTATAGTTACAGCTCAAGGTGTAGGCAATAGAACATATAAGAACAATGATGACAGAAAAATTTAAAGAACGAAACATAGCATGTGCTCAATCAGGTGAGGATGGACTAGTCAGTGCAGTGGCTCCACTGGCACAAAGCGAGTGGGAAAGGGCAGAGAAGAGGGTTCCTAGTAGCACTTCGACAGGTCCTGATGGCATCCCAATTATGTTGATAAAGACATTGGGCCCAAAATCTAAGAAAGCATTAAGAAAGGCAGTGAGCAAAATGTTAATGGACGGTAAAGCCCCCGACGGGTGGAGACTGAGCAGGATGAGCACGATATATAAGGGAAAGGGGGACAAAGCCGACATAAACAACTACCGTCCCATAACAGTGACGTCAGTGGTTTACAGGGTGGTGATGCAGATTATAAAGGACAGACTGCAGGCATGGGTGGAGAGCGAGGAGGTGCTGGGGAACTACAATATGGGTTCCGAAAACAAAGAAGGTTAGAAGATAATCTGTTCTCATTGACACAGTGTATTGAAATAGCAGAAAAGGAACACAGGCCCCTATGGCTTGCCTTTCTGGATATCAAGGGAGCCTATGACAGTGTAATCCAAAAGGATTTGTGGGACATACTGGGCACTCTAGAGGTGGAAGATGGAGTAAGAAATCTTTTAAAAGATATCTATAAAGTAACAGGGTGCTTATAAAATGGGAAAACAAGGATCTGGGCCTATAGAGATACAGCAGGGGCTTAGGCAGGGGTGCCCTCTGTCACCTCTGTTGTTCATGCTGTATTTACAAGGATTAGAGAAAAATAGAGAGGAGCGGACTTGGCTTCAACCTTTCCTATTTCAAGCAGGGAGAATGGATTAAACAGTCATTACCAGGACTGATGTATGCAGATGACATTGTACTTATGGCTGACAGCAAGGAAGACTTGCAGAGATTAATGGACATCTGTGGTAAAAAGGGAGATAGCTTAGGTTTGAAGTTTAGTAAAGAAAAATCGGCAGTCATGAATTTTAATGATAATCAGGGCAGCGAGCATAGGATACAGGAGGTTACGCTGGAGGTGTGGATAAGTACAAATACCTTGGAGTGTGGATAAACAATGGGGCTGAGTACCTAACGGAACATGAAAATATGTAACGGCTAAGGTAGCAGAAATGCAGCTGTGATGAAAAATAGGGCACTGTGGAGTTACAATAGGTACGAAGTGGTGAGAGGGATTTGGAAAGGGGTGATGGTCCCTAGTTTGACTTTCGGCAATGCGGTCCTGTGCATGAGATCAGAGGTTCGAGCAAGGTTGGAAGTTAAGCAGCGAGGGGTAGGTAGACTGGCTCTGGGAGCACACAGAAATACACCAAATCAGGGGGTACAGGGTGACATGGGATGGACGTCATTCGAGGGCAGGGAAGCCAGCAGCAAGATAGAATTTGAGGAGCGATTGAGAGAAATGGCAGCAAAGCGGTGGGCAAGGAGAGTTTTCAGTTATTTGTACATGAGGAATGTTGATACAAAATGGAGGAAGCTGACCAGAAAACTGTCAATCAAATATTTGGACTGCAGGAGGGGTGCAAACCAGGAAACAGCGGTTAAGAAAAAGGTAAGGAAACAGAGAGGGGTCTGTGGAAAACGGGGATGCAGACGAAATCAGCACTGGGAACATACCGAACTTTCAAGCAAGAAATTGCCAAAGAAATATCTACGATAATTCTAGGGGAAGCTCTTTGTTGTTTGAAGCCAGGACGGGAGTATTGCGGACTAAGATGTACCGAGTCAAGTACCAAGGTATAGACACGTTGTGCTGTGCGTGTGGAGAAGAAGAGGAAACGGCTGAACACCTCATACTTTTCTGTAAAGGGCTTAACCCTACAGTGCAACGCAACGGGGCTGATTTTTCAAAGCATTGGGGTTTAGGGACAGTGAAGGCAAAATAGACTTTAAGCGGGTAGAAATAACCAAACAGAGGTTATCTGATTGGAGGATAAAATCAAGGCAGGGGTGAAATTTCACCCACCACAAAGTACAAAATATGTTAATAGTCATGGCTAGGTGGCGTATGCCACCGCCCGGTTTAAAGGGTTCAGCCTCATCCATCCATCCATCCATCCATCCTTGAATGCGGTTGCTTGCTTCGTGCAACGCCTGTCACCAACAGTCGGCAGCCCAGAATCTGTGCCGTGTCGGCCTAGTGTGAAACAGCCTTAAATGTTGCTAGATACGTGTTGTACTTATTTTTCGGTGCTACGCCTGCTCACCAAATTGTACACATCTCGGTTAGTTGTGAAGCATTTAGTTTACCACTTTACTTAAGCTTCGCTTCACATAGATTCAGACTTGTTCATTAATTAGATTGAAATTTAATCTTGCTTAATTTGTTCATTTGCATGGTCTTGTATCGTCTTGCATAGTCTTTTTTTATTTTGTTCATGCCGCTCGACAAACTTTTACATGTAACCAAGTTATTAAGTAGTTTATTTTGGTTGTACTTGTTTTAATCTGGCTGGATTTCTTTGTTAATACATCATATTTTCATTTTGTTCATCTAGAAACTCTCTCTGTGTAAATAAATAATAAATAAAAACGTTTTTTTCTGGATTTATTATTGGCTACTTTGGGCTATCTTTATGGATTGCGTTTGGATACTTTTGGGCTATTAGTGAGCCAGGATTGGGTGGTTCGTTCTGCAAGTACCTGGCAACCCTGTGCAGCAGTTGGTGTAGGTGGGGCCACATGGACGCATGTTTTTATTTCTTTTATTTGTTTTGTTTTTATTTTTTTACCTGAACCTCCACAGTTCTCTTGCCAGATAGATTAGCAGTAATGGGTGTCGGAGAACATCAGCGTGTGGTAAACTGCGTGATGAAAATGTGGCGACACAGGGCCTTTCTATGGAAGTGTGCCACATTTGTTATGGTAAAGTGTGTGGCGAGAACAGTGACGATATCGGCTCACCTTTGAGTAGTGAAACAGACCACATTATGTGTGTGTGTGTGTATTTGTGCGCGTGGTGTACGACGCAATTAGCAATACATCTCGCTAGAATGCCGATAGAGCTTCAGAACCCGTTAAACAGGTGAAAATGAATGAGACGCGATAATTACTGAGCGCATGTATTTCGGGGCCATCCGCGCTGTGTGCCGAAAAAAAACAAAAAAAAACCTTCGCTTGAGCCAAATTTATCAACTGATAGGTATGACAACAAATGAACTGCTACAATGTTTTGACCACTGCCGAAGCTGCGTGTATGCATTTAACCATGGAGAATGCCCAAAAGGAAAACCACTGAAATTATCGCGATTTAACGCAGATCTCACGGGTCTGAAGAAAAACTAAACTTTCTTTTTTTTTCATTATTGGTGTATTCACCTTCATGGTATGCACTTTATGCCGTGATGCTGCACATAAACATTGTAAGAGTTGGAGTCGGGCATATCCTAAGGGTAGCTGGCCCATGCCGTTGTCCACCTCGTCCACGCTGAAGACGTTGAAGTGAGGAACCACGTTCTCATCGAGAACGAAGAGTATTGGGTTTATTTACAGTATTTACATCAGAAATATGAGAACTAGACGTTACGTCTCATCAGTCTAGCATGACTGGGTCGAAGCACACCAGAGAACCACCAAGTCCGCTAAATGCCCTCTTGTCAAACTGCGGTCCCACCATCCTCCAATCGGAGCGTCGAGAATCACCGAAGGGTCCGCCTTGTGGGCGAGGGAGCGCATAATCCCCCCGTCACCTTCGTTTCCCGAACACATTCGGAGAAGTGCCCTCGGGCACACACTGCTCACTCCCCCACAGAAAGGAGGGGACGCTCGTAGACAGGTGGCCTCGCGCCAGACTTGACCGAGTCAGTTGTTCCCTGAATGGGCCCAGCCATCGACGGGTTTGGAGAACGGCCTTGGCGGCCAGCTGGTCTGTCAACGGTCGTGAGAAAGCGTCGTAGTAGCGGACCTTTTCCAAGAGTCTCCTCTTCCTATTGTCGTGGTCAGCGCCTGAGCGACACGTATTCCTTGAGAGGTGTACAGGGCTGGTGTTTCCGCTGATCTTTCCCGGCGGCACGTTTCTCAGCCTCCCGAAGTGATTTGTCACAGGCGATCAGAATATCCTTCAAGCACGCTGCCCCACTGGTCGCCAAACGTAACAGCTCCTCCATGGCCAGGAAAATCTCAACCGGCCAGTGCCGACAACCGCTGGGCAGGAAGAGAATGGCTGGTGGCAAGGGGGATGACTTGGCTTGCACCAGACTGCTGCGAACTGCTGACATACACCGAAAAACATCTCACAATGACAGGCAGCAGCGAAGCGAACCCCACAACACGCTTCGCACCACGACGAATATGCTGGATTCCGCTTTAGACCCACCAGGCTTCAAAAAAAGATGTGTGTGCAAAGAAGCAACAAGTACTGCATTTTGTTACTCAAAGTTAGAAGGAATTTCGTGCCGACCAAGCTAGCAATCATGGATGGAGACCTGCTAAAGGAAAGGGAATCGTCCTGGCTTAACAAAATTTTAGAGAAAGAACAAAAAAAAAATGTCAGTTGGGATCCCTAAACGCAGAACCAGTTTCAAATTAGTCTGCTCAATCCATCCGCATTGCTATGCAACTTTCCCTTCTTATATCTAACCGAGAAGTTGTACTGTTGGAGGGTGAGGCTCCATCGGAGCAAGCGACCATTTTTGGTGACATTTGATTAAGCCATGTCAGAGAGCAGTGGTCGGTCTCGAAGATGAATCTCGCTCCGTACAAGTAACACGCCAACTTCTGGGCTGCCCAAACCAAACAGGCACATTCTTTTTCTGAAGCGCTATAGGCTTCCTCTCTTACAGTGAGTTTACAGCTGGCATATAGAATAGGATGTTCCTCGTTATCATCACCGACCTGACTAAGTACCACGCCCATTCCCCTGTCACTTGTGTCACACTGGACTATGAACTCCTTTGTGTAGTCTGGCGCACGGAGCACAGGACGAGAAACTAACAGCGCTTTCAAACCCTGGAAAGCGTCCTCTTTGTCCTTATCCCAGAGCACGTTACTCGGTGCCCCCTTTCGGAGTGCGTCCGTTAGTGGACTTGCTATTTGAGAATAATTCAGAATGTAGCGTTGGTAGTACCTGACAAGTCTCAAGAATGAATGAATGTCTGTTTTCGTGCGCGGCAGTGAAAAAATCTCCAATCGTAGCTGTTTTCAGCTCGGCTGGCCGTCTCGTGCCCTGGCCGACAGCATGGCCTAGATAAGTAACCTGGGAGCAGCCAAACCTACACTTTTCCGCCTTCATCGTTAAGCCTGCTTCCTTCAACAGCGAGAACATCTGCTTGAGGTGCGATACATGCTGTTCCCAGCCGTCAGAAAAAATTGCAACATCATCAAGATATGGCAATGCGAACTCCTGCAAGTCTGTTAGTACGATATCCATCAACTTAGAGAAGCTAAACGGCGCATTCTTCAACCCGAAGCTAAGAACGAGAGAGCGAAAAGTGCCTACAGGCGAGATAAATGCGGCATAGCGGCTGGCACTTTCGGAAAGGGGAACATGAGATCTATAGTGGAAATGTATTTCGCAGTGCTGACTCCTTCGATTCGTTCCTCAATGTTGGGTATCGGGTACAGCTGATCCCTAGTGATGGCATTTCCCTTCCTGTAGTCAACACACGGATGAGGGTCCTTATTAGGGGCTTCCACGAGTATTAGCGGTGACGTGTAGTCACTCTCAGTGGGCTCGATAACTCCTAACTCTAGCATGCGCTGTATCTCTGCCTTCATAATTTCTCTCTGTCGTGGAGACACCCTGTAAGGCTTTGATCTTACTGGCTCTGTTGATATCAGCTCTATTCGGTTCTACCTGGCCGATTGCTGAATCTATCGAGATATTCCCCTAGCAGCCCCTTTAGCTCGTCTACCTGCTCGGGTCCGTGCTTACCGAGTGTTCGACAACTTCTTCAAGAGTGATTTCTGAGTTGGAGGTCACCTTACATTCGTTAAATTCGGTAGGAATGTCCTCAGGCTCTTTGATGGTAAGGTTAACGACTCCGCTCCGCTCCACATACGGCTTCATCAAGTTGCAGTGATATATTCTCACCTCCTTCCTGCGACCGGGCACTTTCAGAGCATAGTTGGTATCTGAAAGCTTGTGTAGCACTTTGACGGGACCGTCCCAGTGAACTTCGTTTACTCTTTCTGGAAGGTTTGAGTATCATTACCTGGTCCCCTGCGTTACAGCTTTGAAGCCTCGCATTCCTGTCGTAATAGAGCTTGGCGTTCCTTTGTGCCACGCCCATGTTCTTTTCTACTAGTTCTTGTGTTGTACTTAGCCATTCTAGCAGTTTTACCACGTACTCTACCACTGTTTGACTCTCTCCTCTTTGTTCCCACATCTCTCTCAAGATTCTCAGTGGGGAGCGGAGTGTCCTCCCATACACTAGTTCTGCTGGCGAGAACCTTGTAGCCTCATGAGGAACCGTTCGCAAAGCAAATAAAGTAGCCGGAAGACAATTCTCCCAGTCGTCCTTGTGCTCGTAACAGAGTGCCGCAAAACTCGCTTCAGCACGGAATGCCACCTCTCTACACTAATAGACTGAGGGTGGTAGACTGAACTGTGTATTAACTTTATCCCGCACTTTTGTAAGAATGTGGAAGTCAATGAGCTGGTGAATACTGACCCTTGATCCGCCTGAATTTCTGCTGGAAATCCGACTCGGCCGAATATAGTCAAAAGTGTGTCCACTACCTCGGTGGAGCTAAGTTCTTTCAGAGGGATTGCCTCCGGGAACTTTGTGGCCGGACACAGCATGGTAAACAAGTACTTGTAACTCGACTTTGTCTTGGGTAGAGGCCCTACTGTGTCTATCACAAGTCGTCTGAAAGGTTCTGATATTAAGGGCACCACCTTTAATGGAGCCTTCCACGTTTCTCCGGGTTTACCCGAGCGCTGGCAGGCATCGCATGATCTCACAATGTTCTCGACATCTTTCAAACAGCCAGGCCAGTAGTATTACATAAGCAATCTCTCCTTGGATTTGTTTATGCCTAGGTGGCCAGACCACCCATTTCCATGACAGAGACCCAAAAGGTCCTCCCTATACTTAGTAGGTACAACCAACTGATCAAGAATCCTTCCCTTTCGATCTCTGTAATGCCGATATAACAACCCTCCTTTCTTGTGCATCATCACGTTGCGCCTAGCAATGCCTTCTTTAGCTGTTACATGTAATTAGCAAGGCTGGTGTCATTTTTTTGCTCGGCTGCCAGCGACTCTGTCCACACGTAATAGCCGATCAAAGTTCTTTGAGGCTGGTGACAGTAACAACCCTGTCTCGTTCGCGGAGTACATCAGCTGCCTCTCCCTGCAGGCATGAACTTTGACACCTGTCTTGTGATACATTCGCGCTGAGCTGGTCAGCTGGCAGGATTTTCCCTTAGCCGATTTTTCTTCCTTCGAGTCTAGCTCGGTTTTTGTTGCCGAGGTTACCTCCTTTGTCAAGCGACGCGATTTAACAAGCTTGAGATCGCGTCAACGCTGTACTACACCCTCTCCAAGTTTCAGCCCTTTTTCCCGCAGTAACTGGTCCGACCGATTAGAAAAAATGTAAGGTACTGCAGCGACAAGAATTTGGAAACTGCAGCCTCAGTCACAAGCTCCCCGAACGGTCCACTGATTTTACTTTCGCCATCGGCAGACACACGCTATGTTCTCCACAACCTGCTTAATCCATGCCACTTCTCCCGTGAAGTCATCCACCGTCACGTAAGACAGATGGACAATGTCCATGGTGGCGGCACTGTCTCGTAGCACCCTGCATGGTTTTCCATGAACGTGCAGGTCGTGAAGATATGGGCGTAAAAGCTCCAAGTTCTCGTCTTTTTCGTCCCGTAGGAAAAAACTACCTTAGACTTCGCACAGTTCACGCCGATATGTCCGAGTTTGTGGCACTTATAGCAACGGATCTGTTTATAAGATTCGAATTCTTTTTTCTGCTTCTTTTGTGCAGTTTTGCCATTTAATTTTTCCTCGCTCTTTTCTGACGTCTTTTTCTCTGCATCTACATGCTCCGGTCGCTTCGTCTGCAATGCCTTTTTGAACGGAAATTGTTTCCGTGGTCTATTCCAACCATACCAGCTTCCGTCCTCGGCGCTCAGCTTTCTACGTGTAGCCTACTCTTCGGCTAACTCGGCCGCCCTTTCCACAGTGTTTACGTTTCCTCTGTCTTGCACCCACAGCTTCACAGGTTGCGGGATGCTCTTATAAAAATGCTCCAGACCATGCATTCCATGATCATCTCTCTGCTCTCGTACGCCTCCGCGCTTTTCAACCACTCGACTAGGTTTGCCTTTAAGCCGTAAGCAAACTCCGGATATCCCTCACAATCCTTCTTGCCTATGCTTCTAAACCTTTGCCGAAAAGCCTCGCTGAAAGGCTAGCCTTGACCTTCGCGTAGTCATATGCATCTTATGCACTGGCGATCACTTCGGCAGCTTTCACATGGCAACATAGATAGCAACCAACGCTGTGGCCTCGGAGCGAAGTTCATCTTCTCGCAAGTCCTTTCAAAATTTCCGAGGAACAACCCTATGTCCTTCCCGACTTCAAGTGGCTTTACGAGCCTGTCCATGCGGTATGTTTTTGCCTCGCTTGATCATTCCAGAGGCCCCTCCACTCGTTCGAGACAACTCCAAAGGTTTATTTCAAGCTCGAGTGCATTTTCCTTAACTCCCTATCTTTCTCAGCGTTCCTCTCTTTGTTCTCTTTCTTCCATCTTTTTCATCATTCTCTTTTTCTCTAGCTCCCTTTTTTCTTTCTCTCTTTCTTGTTCCTCTCTTTCCCTAAAGAGTTGTAAACCAATTTCAATGTCCTCCTCACTGCCTGTTCGGAAATCAGCTCTAATATTCTGATCTAAGCATTCCCTTTTGTACCTCTAGGCCCATTCCTCACTGACGACCAACAATTCATCCATCAGCATTGTCCCTCAAATCCATGATTGCTGTTTTACTGCCTTGGTCCAGCTCGTAAACACAACTAGGTAACTCTAGCTCACAATCAACAATCTAGCTTCACTACTGTTCTATACTGACAACCACAAATTGAAGCCTAGAGAATCCAAGCAAGAACCAAGCACTCACCGCAGACACAGCACCACATCGCAAGGTCCAGTTCACCGCTGCCAGCCATTTGTAAGAGTTGGAGTTGGGCATATCCTAAGGGGTAGCTGGCCCTATGCCGTTGTCCGCCTCGTCCACGCTGAAGACGTTGAAGTGAGGAACACGTTCTCATCGAGAACGAAGAGTATTGGGTTTATTTACAGTATTTACATCATAAATATGAGAACTAGACGTTAAGTCTCATCAGTCTAGCATGACTGGGTCGAAGCACACCAGAGGACCGCCAAAAGTCCACTTAAATGCCCTCTTGACAAACTGCGGTCCCACCATCCTCCAATCGGAGCGTCGAGAATCACCAAAGGGACCGCCTTGTGGGCGAGGGTGCACATAATCTCCCGTCGCCTTCCTTTCTCGAACACATTCGGAGAAGTGCCCTCGGGCACACACTGCTCACTCCCCACAGAAAGGAGGGACGCTCGTAGACAGGTGGCCTCGCGCCAGACTTAACGCGTCGGTTCTTCCCGGAATGGGCCAGCCATCGACAGGTTTGGAGAACAGCCTTGGCGGCCAGCTGGTCTGTCGAGCGGCCGTGAGAAAGCATCATAGTAGTGGACCTTTTCCAAGAGTCTCCTCTTCCTATTGTCGTGGTCGGCGCCCGGGCGACATGTATTCCTTGAGAGGTGTATAGGCCTGGTGTCGCCGCTGATCTTTCCAGCGGGACGTTTCTCAGCCTCCCGAAGCGATTTGTCACAGGCGATCAGAATATCCTTCAAGCACGCTGCCCCACTGGTCGCCGAACGTAACAACATGCAAAAGTTGGGTCTTGCAATGTTGAGAGCCGCAAAAGAGGCAAGCGAAGTTACCGCGCAACGGATTACGTACTTATGAAAGATTTTGCTTTGTACATTCACATGACCGAAACTAATAATTAAATTAAATTATGGTGTTAAACATCCCTAAGCTGCACAGCGGCTTATGGAGGACAGTGTAACGAAAGGCTCCGGATTAATTTGCCCATCTAGGGTATCTTGCCATGCTCCTAAAGCAGGGTAATAAGTTTTTCTGCATTTCTACCTCATCGGAATTTAGGTGCTGCTACTTGGTACGGCTCCACTGAGCTACCCGGTAGAAGAACATCTTGTATATCCTTTAAAGCCACAGTGTAAATGAGGCGCAAATCAGTGCATTCACGACAATGCAATACAAATTGTGTTCAAAGACTAGTCATTTAGCGAAGCATCACATTGTCACCGCGAAAAGTGCATCATCTGTGATAAATGTTCGTTTTTGAGAATTTGTGAATGTTTTATCTACGAAAGAGGCGCACTCTTACGAAATCACCACACGTTGACTTACGGGAACCATGCACAACAACGCTACGTTGCTCTACCGGTAAACGGGGATGATTATACTTCCTGAGCACAGTTCGTAACTGCTGTGACTTCAAAAAATAGCAATATGCCAGACTTACAAGCAGCGCTTCTTATGCAGAGAGAACAGCTCGCATGAACATTTTTTTGCCAATCAGCGCCCGCTTCGGAGGCGCGGCAGAGGGGAGGGGCCCCGGCATTGATGTCATGCTGTTTGCTAACAGGGAGAGGTCTATTGAACATGTGATCAGTACCAATCAAACTCTCAGTGAAATAAAAAATAATGCTAACTGATAGCGCCTAATCTCTAGTGATTACTTGTTACTGTGCTTAGTCCAGCACTCTCTCTCTCTTTTGCACACCACAAAGTCAGGACATCACATAAAATGTTAAACTTTCAAAAAATGTCATAAAAACATCAAACAGCAAACCAGATATCATCACTTGGAATCTTTACCTCCCTATAAGGCAAGAACAAACGCTTTCGAATTTTCATTTTATTCCCGCACTATTGGTGAATGGAACACACTAGCATTGTCATTGCTAAGCAGTATGAATTCTTTAGAATAGATGAATTATTATTGTCACCCTAGGATTTGATTGCAATTTGTATGTTTCTGAACATGTGCATAATTTTTTCTTCTCTTGTTTCATACTTTCACCCCTCCTGCTTTGGCCCAGATGGGCCTGCAGCATCATGTAAATAAATAAAATTAAAAAAAAATAGGTGATTCACCTAAGCAAACTAGGAACTGGTATGCTTCAGCGAAAAGTAATTATGAATCACTTCTTTACTGTTGCAGCGGTAGTTGTCCTTCATGCGTGTCGTCATTAGTATCAATCAGTCATTTAATGAGCAATTTTTGGTTACCATTGCTAGATGATAACACTGAGTGACTAATGCTTCGCTAGTGATATGCTCAGTTCAATGTTCTGATATCTTTTACAGCACAGTGTCATAGAATATTGCTACGAGAGACACATTCTGCCAGGGGCAGACGACAAAGAAGACGGTTCTGTCGGGTGCTGGTGGCTGTCCACCCATCTTGGCTACTGTGTCTGTCGCTAGTGTAAATACAGTGTAAATAGTCCCGCCTTGTGTCGTTTTACATAACATCTTTGTGGTGGAGGTGCTGGGTAGTTCCCTGTTTCCATCACGGAGCTCCGAAACGGCCGCTTCATCACGCTTCCGACCATGTCAGTCGGTGCAGGCACAACGTCTTCTCCCCGCTGCCCCTCCCGTGGCTCCCACCTACATCGTTCTGCCTCCTGCTCGTGATCCTGGCGTCTTTTCCGGCCAGGATGGGGTTCACGTCAACAAATGGCTCAACCTTTACGAACAGATCAGCGCAGCTACAGGTGGGACCCGACCCTTATGCTCGCCAACGTGCTTTTTTACCTCGATGGCCCACCACGGGTGTGGTTCGAGACGCACGAGGCGGACATTACAAGCTGGGACTCTTTCAAAGAGAAGATACGCGACCTTTTCGGTGACAGCACTGGCCGGCAGCATGCTGCGCGGAATGAACTTGCGACTCGTGCGCAGATATCCTCCGAGTCATACGTCTCTTACATCCAGGACGTTATCGCTCTTTGCCGCCAGGTTGACGAGCACATGCCTGAGTCCGAGAGGGTTTCTCATGTGCTCAAAGGTATCGCCGACGATGCCTTTAACCTGCTCGTGTATACCAACGTTGATACCGTCGACACAATCATCAAAGTGTGTCGGCGGTTTGAACATGCCAAGAGCCGCCGTATAACCCAGAGATTCACCCGGCTGCCCATACGGCTGCAAGTTCATCGTGTGATGCCGTTCGCCTGCCGCCCACCTATGACCACGTTACGCGTATTGTTCGTCGCGAGATTGAAGCTGCCTGTCCTGCACCTATTCCACCACCCGTGTTTACATCCCACGCCAGTGACCCAATGCAGCCATCAGTGTCGCTCATTCAAGCTGTAGTAAGGCAGGAGTTTGCCAATCTCGGCCTTCCATCGGCGTGCCCACTGACTCGTCCTGACGCTCAGCCTTATTCCTCTGGACCTGCTCGACGATCCTACACCTCTCCTGTCTCTTTCCGCAACCCTGCGGAATGGAGAACGCCCCCGATCAGCCCATCTGCTTCTCCTGTCATCAGGCCGGGCACATTGCTCGTTATTGCCGTCGCCGTTGGACCCACGCATCTCGCCAGACCTCCATGTACTCTACTCCTTTTAGACGTCCAGCCGCTGGTTCCCCTACTTACTACTCGTCGTCCTCCCACGAGCCTCTTCCCTCTGACGCCACTGCTCCTGTTCGCCGCTTCTCCCGCTCCCCGTCGCCGCAACGCCGCCAATCCCGCTCTCCGCAGCTTCGCCGCTTTTCCTCGCCGTCCTTCTCTGGATGCACGCCGCCGGAAAACTAGATAGTGCAGCTTATAGAGGTGAAGCTGCAATGCTGTCGTCCCCTGCAAATTTTCTGCTGACACTCCCCACTCACCATAGCCTTCTAGAAGTCAAAGTCGACAACGTTCCTGTGACCGCCCTCACCGACACTGGTGCACACTTGTCTATTATGAGCGCCCCTTTACGCCGCCGCCTGAAGAAGATTATGACGCCGTCTACGACACAGACAATACGTGTTGCCGATGGTGGTGCTGTTCAAGTGATCGGAATGTGCACCGCCTGTGTTAGCATTGCCGGTCGTCACACTGTCGTACTTTTTGCCGTCCTTGCTCACTGCCCCCATGACCTTATCCTTGGCCTTGACTTTCTTTCGGCACACTCGGCCTTAATTGATTGTTCTTCTGAAACACTCTGTCTCGATCTTCCTCTTGTATCAGATGCCTGCGAAACGCCTGTCAGCCGCTTAAGCCCCACCGCTTTTGTTCGCCTACCGCCTCGAGCCGTCATGTACGTGTGCTTGTCATCGACCCCACCCGTTCCTGACGGCGACTATATCGTCACTCCGATTACTGACATACGCCTGACGCGCAATGTTACTGTGCCACATACCATCGTGACATTAGCTGATAACTGTGTGTTTCCCCCTACTAAACTTTGGTCTGACCCCCAAGTGTTGCCCCACAAGATGTCGCTTGCCCACCTCACCGCTATACCAGACCATGACGTCAAAGTTGTCGCCATAACTGCTCCTCAAGAAGCTGAAGTTTCCGTGTCACCAATTTCTGACGACAGCATTTTTCGCAAAATGATTGGATCAAACCTTTCGCCTGACCAGGCCGACGCTCTCTGCCGGGTTTTGGCCTCATACAGCGACATTTTCGACATTCGTGATCGACCCCTGAGTCAGACTAAGATTGTCACCCAACGAATCAACACTGGCGACTCTTTGCCCATTCACCGTCGACCTTACCGTGTGTCCGCATCAGAGCGCGATGCTATTCAAAAAGAAGTGGCGAAAATGCTTGCGAGGACATCATCGAACCATCATCTCGTCCTTGGGCCTTCCCCGTTGTATTAGTAAAGAAGAAGACGGCTCCTGGCGTTTCTGCATTGATTATCGGCACCTCAACAAAATCACCAAGAAGGACGTGTACTCTCTTCCACGTATCGCGACGCCCTCGACTGTCTCCATGGTGCCACCTTCTTTTCATCCCTGGACCTTCGATCTGGCTACTGGCAAATCGCTGTAGACGACCTGGATCACAAGAAGACCGCCTTCGTGACCCCCGACGGCCTTTACCAATTCAAGGTCATGCCTTTCGGTCTCTGCAACGCACCAGCCACCTTTGAGAGAATGATGGACACACTGTTTCAAGGATTTAAATGGTCGACGTGTTTATGTTACCTTGACAACGTGATAATTTTCTCTCCCACTTTTGCAACACATCTTGAGCGGCTTTCGACCATTCTAGCAATTTTCCGACGAGCTGGCCTGCAGTTCAATTCCTCGAAGTGCCACTTCGCTCTTCGTCAAATTACTGTGCTGGGCCCACCTCGTTGACGCTTCCGGTGTCCGACCAGACCCAGCGAAGGTACGCGCTGTCACGAATTTCCCCGTTCCACGGTCTGTCCATGACGTTCGTAGTTTCGTGGGGCTGTGCTCCTACTTTCGCCGTTTCGTGAAAAACTTTGCGGCGCCTGCACGTCCACTCACTGACCTTTTCTAGCAAGACGTCCCCTTTTGTTGGGGTCCACTACAAGCTGACCCTTATCTCTGAGCTCATCGTCGCCCTAACGACTCCACCTATTCTTGCCCATTTGGACCCAGTTGCTCCCACAGAAGTGCGTACAGACGCTAGTGGTCACGGCATCGGTGCAGTTTTAGCCCAAAATCAACGCGGCTCTGATCGTGTTATTGTACGCAAGTCATCTCCTTTCAATCTGAACGCAAGTCGTCTCCTTTCGAAATCTGAACGCAATTACTCGATTACGGAACGGGAATGTCTTGCCCTTGTCTGGGCGGTTTCGAAATTCTGTCCTTACTTGTATGCCGCCCTTTTCGTGTTGTCACAGATCATCACGCTCTCTGTTGGCTTTCCTCGCTGAAGGACCCTATGGACGACTTGGTCGTTGGGCACTGCGCCTTCAGGAGTACTCTTACTCAGTTACCTACAAGTCTGGCCGCCTCCATCTGGACGCGGACTGCTTGTTGACCCTAACCTGTTGACCAACCAGACGGATCGGAAATCGAACCTAGCCCCTGCGTTATGTCCATGTCTCAGTTTCGCCAGATTGGTGACGAACAACGCCGTGATGATTCTTTGCGATCGCTCATTGACCGGCTGGAATCGGCACCTCACGACGCCTCACTGCGCATGTTCGTCCTCGTGAATGGCACACTTTACCGTCGTAACGTCCAGTCCGATGGCCTTGAGCTGCATCTCGTTGTGCCTAAACATCTGCGTTCAACGGTCCTGCATGAGCTTCACGACAAACCAACTGCTGGTCACCTTGGAGTATCCCGCACGTACGACCGTGTCCGGCGCCGCTTCTTTTGGTGCGGTCTCACCCGGTCTGTTCGACGTTACGTGACCTCCTGCGATAAATGCCAACGTCGGAAACATCCTGCTGCACCCCCTGCTGGTCTACTTCAACCACTCTCCATCCCGACCGAACCATTCTTCCGTGTTGGTTTAGACCTTCTCGGTCCTTTTCCTGAGTCAAGATCCGGCAACAAGTGGGTCGCCGTTGCTATCGATTATGCGACCAGGTATGCAATCACTCGAGCGCTCCCCACCAGCACTGCTACTGACGTTGCCGATTTTTTCCTCCACGACGTTATTCTACACCATGGCGCACCTAGCCAATTGCTCACAGATCGAGGCCGTGCATTTTTATCCCAAGTAATCGACGATCTTTTGCGCTCCTCCTCAATGCAGCACAAGTTGACCACCGCCTACCATCCTCAAACAAATGGCCTCACTGAGCGCCTAAATCGCACCCTCACGGACATGCTCTCAATGTATATTTCCTCCGACCACCGTGACTGGGACCTGGCGCTGCCTTACGTGAACTTCGCCTACAATTCATCGGTCACGATACCGCCAGTTATTCACCCTTTTATATGCTCTTTGGCCGTGAACCGACGTTACCAATGGACACCCTACTTCCGGCTGCTGCCGCGCCGGCGCGCCTAGCGAATATCCACGTGATGCCATCGCTCGTGCCGATCATGCGCGTCAGATCGCCCGCTCTAGGCTGTCGGCCTCGCAAGCGACCCAAAAGCGCCTCTATGACAGCCGGCATCACGGCGTTCGCTTCTCACCTGGTGCCTTAGTTCTCCTGTGGTGTCCATTCCGTCGTGTGGGCCTGTCCGAGAAGTTGTTATCTCGGTACACGGGTCCTTACCGAATCATCCGCCAGGTCACAGACGTCACCTACGAGATTGTTCCCGTCTCTCCGAATTTGCCACCTTCGATTGCTCCCAGTGACATAGTTCATGTCAGCAGACTGAAAGCATACCACCCTCCTTCTGACGACAATGTTTGAAGTGCGCCGAGACGGCGCTTCTTCTGCCAGGGGTAATGCTACGAGAGACACATTCTGCCAGGGGCAGACGACAAGAAGACGGTTCTGTCGGGGCTGGTGGCTGTCCACCATCTTGGCTACTGTGTCTGTGTAGTGTAAATACAGTGTAAATAGTCCCGCCTTGTGCCGTTTTATGTAACAATATCAAATGAAAAGTCAATCAAACGGTAGCTCACTTATTTCTAGGAGATAGTAGGGTCGAGTCATCATCAGCATCATGAGGCTATATTTATGTCCACTGCAAGACAAAGCCTCTCCTTGCGATCTCCAATTACCACTGAAGTTGAGCAAGCGACAACAAACAGTGACACCGTCAAGCCACGATTTAGCTGCTTTTTCACCCTCTCCTCAGCATCTTCATATCAATGAATGCGTCTCGCGACACCAGCCACTGAGGTTGTGCAAGCGACAAGCAGTGACACCGTCAAGCCACGACTTAGCGACTTTTTCGCCCTTCTCCCATGCGTCTTCATATTGTTACGCAAAAGCTACGGAAGGACAGAAGAGGAGTGTCAAACCATACTACGAACGCGCATCCCAGTTACCAGTTTCATAACGGTTACTCACGCAGACCGCCTGCAGTTCCTCAAGAGTGGGACGGCCGTGCCAGTTATCTTCCTACTGACAATTTCAGTGCGTCCCGTGAACTTTCAGTGTGTCCCATCTGCTTCCAATGCGGCATTCGCGGTCACGTCGCCTGATTTTGTCCTCACCGCCGTCGCACGTCACCACCATCCTATGAACGACCGCGTACTTTTTATCGGCAGGGCAACCGACAAGGTAACGAGACATGTTGGTCCTCTGATCCTGATAGCAGGACGCTCTACCAGGCGAATTACCGTAGCGACTCACCAGCTTCTGTGCGAAGCTTGACGCCGCCGCCTTCACGCCAGCGCAGGTCTCCATCTCCGCGACGGCGTCTCACGTCACCGCCGCCGGAAACTAGGCGGCGCGACCAATGGAGGTGCAGTCGCTAGTCATCTTCAGCTACATGCCCCTATGCCTCCACCAGTCACCATGTGTCATATAATATTCGTGTTTCAGTGGACAATGTTACTACTTTGGCCTTAGTGGACACAGGAGTGAGTGTCTCTGTTATCAGCCAACATTTCAAAACCGACTAGGCCGTAAAGTGATGTTTCGCTAGGACACCTCTAATACATTTCGTGCTGTGAGTGGCGAGTTGCTCCGACCTATTGGTGTGTGCACCGCGAACGTTTACTTCTCCGATAACGTGTATCAAGCCGAATTCGCAGTGCTTGCTAAATCCACTCACGACGTAATTCTTGGCCTCGATTTCCTACAAGTGCGGTGCCACTGTTGACTGCGGTACCGGCGAGCTTTTCCTCTCCTCCTCTTGCTGACCCCTGCTACATGTTCACGCACTCTCGCCGTCATTGAAGATACTGTCTTACCGGCACGTTCCTTATCCAGAGTACGAGTTGCTGCTTGCGGTGCCGACGCCGATACATTTGATGCAATTGTTGAGCCTGTGCCTTCGATGGTTGTGAAGAAAAGTGTGCTCGTACCTCGATGCGTCCTCTCTGTGGCCTGCGGAACAACTACACTATGGGTGTCAAATTTAGCTCCCAGTCTGTTGCGCTACCAGCGGTATCTGACTTGCCTATTTTGAAGTGGATACCAGTCTCAGCATAGGCGCTTTAACTGATGACACGTCCCGTGAATCCCAAGAGCACGGTGCTGAAGACTCGTTGCCGTTTCTAAAAATGATCAACAAGTCATTGTCGTCAGAGAAGCGTCAAGCCCTGGTCAGCGTCCTTCGAAAGCATGCGTCATTGTTTGATTTGCGCAGAACATTAACAAAGTTCACGTTCCAACTACGCGGGCTCGCCACAGGATCAACACGGGGCCGCGCATCCATAAGGCACTCTATGGGATGCGCGGGCATCTATAAGGCCTTACCGCGTGTCCGCGTCAGAGCGCAAGATCATCGCTCAACAGGTCGACGACATGCTAGCCAAGGGCGTCATACAAGATTCCTCTACCCTTGGGCTGCGCCGGTCATCTTCGTGAAAAAGAAAGATGGTCCTGGAGGTTTTGTGTCGACTACCGGCGTCTCAATTCTGTGACGAAAAAAGCATGTGTATCCACTTCCCGGATCGATGACGTTATCGACTGTCTTCATTCCGCATCCTACTTTTCATCTGTACACCTCAGGTCGGGCTACTGGCAGATACCCATGCATTCAACTGACAAAGAGAAAACCGCTTTTGTGACCCCAGACGGCTTGTTTGAATTCAACGTCATGCCGTTTGGTTTGTGCAACGCGCCTCCAACATTTGAACGGTTTATGGACACGGTACTGCGCGGCCTGAAATGGGAGATTGTTTATGTTATCTGACGACGTCGTCATTTTTGGCCGCACCTTTGCAGAGCACAACCATCGACTGGACGTTGTTCTGACGTGCCTTGAACAAGCTGCCCTTACCCTCAACTCAAAGAAATGTCACTTTAGCAACGAGAGGCGCTAGTACTTGGACTCTAGTGACAAGCAGGGGGTGCGACCAGACCCACAGAACGTCGCTGCAGTTACCGGCTTTAAACAACCGCAGTCACACGCGAGCTGAGTAGCTTCTTGGGTCTTTGCTCGTACTTTCGACGTTTTGTGCCCAACTTTGCCGATACTGGCTACCCTCTGACTTCATTGCTGCGCAAGGATAACCTTTCACCTGGACAGCATTTTCACTCCTCGTTTCGTCAACTGAAGTTCCTGCTCTCTTCCGGACCAATCCTTCGCCATTTGACCCCTCTGCCTCAAAGAATTGCACACCGACGCGAGTGGAATCGGCCTCGGCGCCGTCCTCGTCCAGCGTTTTGGTGACGCCGAGCATGCCATTGGCTACGCCAGCCGTTCGTTGAGCAAGGCCGAACAGAATTACACCGTCACTGAGCATGAGTGCCTCGCTGTCGTCGTTGCAGTCCAGAAGTTCCAGCCACATCTCTACGGGCGCCGCTTTACGATCGTACTGATCACCATTCACTATGTTTGGTTGGTTGGTCTCCGTGACCCGTCTGGCCGCCTTGCTCGATGGGCGCAACGTTTGCAGGAATTTGACTTTGCAGTCCATTTTCAAGAGTGACCGGCATCATGCGGATATTCAGGAAGGGAAGGCATAGGCAATGACTATATACAGCTTTGGAGGGATATTTATCTCGAAAATACAGTTGCGTTGGATGGGAAGGGATGAGAGTTAGGAGCAAGCTGATATCAACAAGGGACTGCGACAGGGTGCCCTCTATCCCGCTGCACTTATGATGTACATGGTAAGGATAGAAAGGGCGTTAGGGGGAAGCAATATCAGATTTGATTTCTCATACCAACAGGCGTCTATATATATGGTAAGCAGCAGCTTCGGGTTTGTTTTATGCGGGCGACATTGTTACTAGCTAACACGCAAAGTGATAGCAACGTCTGGTAATATATGTGGACAAGAAGGTGAGAATTTATGACTGAAATATAGCGTTAAAAATCAGGTGTTATGGTATTCAATGAAAACAGTGAACAGGCAGTGTCAAAACATGGTCAGGAATACCTCAGCTAAAAGAATATAAATACTTTGGTATGTGGATAAACGAAGGCAGTAGATGCAAATCAACACAAGATACATGAAAAAACAATAACAGCAAAGGGGAAACAGAGCGCTATGGGGATAGTATAGGTACGAGTTGCTCCGGGGTACGTGGAAATGTGTAATGGTTTTAGGACGTGCATTTTCAAATGCGTTGTTTGCTTGAAGTCAGGGGTACAATCACCACTCCATGGCAACCAAAGGCCAGTGCGACGCCTCGCATTAGGCGCTTCCGGGAAGACTACAAATGAAGCTGTGCAGGGTGATATGGACTGGACAAGTGTTGAAGTGAGGAAAGCTCATTACAATTGATGATGAACAACATTAGACTAGCAGCCCGGACATAAGTAAGGGAAGTAAAGATGGTAGTGCTGGCTCGCGTGCAAGCTATACAAGACAACAGCAACAGCATCCACCCAAGTACCAGCCATGATCAGGAAAGTATGTGAGCTTTCTTAAAGAAATCCCCACTAAACAAGGTGCAGGCCTTGTGACGCTACATTACGTCTGCCTGTTGCGATCATGCGCATATCGTCCAAAGGATTCTTCTAGTGCTCTTTATGCTTTTCAGGGGACATTCAAATCTTTTCTTGCAAACTTTAGTAGCACCACATTTCTCGCCTATTTTAGTTAAACCACAACGCTGAGCGACGGAAAGCAAGAGCTCAAAGACTCATCAAAGTGCTCAAAGACGCTGAACATGTGGTCTATGTTGATGCTGCAAAGTATCGGTCACAACTAGCCATGACCCCGGCAGTTGTTGTGGGTATAAAAATGGATATCGCAACTAGCTTCATGCGTAATAAACACCCAGAAGAACGGGAAGAGGCTTCTATAGCTTTAGCATACGCATCAGCCACTGCATCATGCATTGTCACCGACTCCAAAGCAGCCTTAATAATTTTACCAAGGGACTAATGTCACCTCAAGCACACTGAATTCTCATGCCATGGAAACACATCCTACCCACAGAAGAACTGTTCGACTTATCTGGACGCCAGTCCATGCAGAGGTAATTGGTAACAACGCTGCACACGACGCGGCCCTGCAAGTATCAACTGGGAGGTTCACTTGCGTCGCCCATCTCTCCCCGGAAAACAAAACCCCGAAGAGACCCGAAGAGACCTACGCCCCCCCAGAACCAGAACCTCATCAAGATCTTAATAACAGTATCTCAATCCGAAAAAATGACTGCTTGCGGAGAAATCCCCCAATACTGTCGGAAAGCTCGCTATAAATATATACCCTCCTCCTGACAAATCATTAAACAAACACCAAGCAACTACACGGAGACTTCTCCAAGCAAGCACCTTCATTAAACCACTACTCATGCACCGAATACACCCAGAAGCATACTCATCACAATGTAAGACATGCAGTACACCACGTGCAGACCTCCATCACTTTATAGAGGCATGCCCATCAGTTCCAAACCATATCATACACAGCATGAAGCAAAATACTAAAATAAAGAAAAAGTCGCAGTCCTGCGCGGCACACGCAGCACAGTCACAGCGTAAGCTGGTGGAGTGGCTCAAGAGTAGCTCCAATTTGGGCACCACGCACAACAGGGTCTTAGCGGCAGTCTGTTCCCCTCGTTTTGACGAGAACGATCTGAACTGTCTGCCCGGCGTCGACGGCGAGCTGCGGCTAGTAATGCTCTCTGCACAGCAGTCTGGTGATCCCGATCAAGCCTTACAACTGCAACTTGCATGTCGGGCACGCCGCGTTTGCAGGCACCTTAACTAGAGGGCACCACCATACTTGCGGAGGCTCAGCAGCTCGGGAGCGCGTTGATTGCGCGTCTCGTCTGAATCGCATATCGTCTTCAGCGCCTGCGCACGCAAATGCCTGCTGCGTTTGAAAGTACCTTACTTAGATGGCGCCACCATACTGGCGGAATCTCGGGTCGTCTGCCCCTAGGCGCTTGCCTTATAGGGCATTTTCCGCCGCCCAATAGCAAGTGTTTGCGTTACTCAGTGGTAGAGTATCTGGCTCCCACGCAGCGGGCGCGGGTTCAATCCCAGCGGGAAACGCGTACTTTTTTTCGCTTTTTTGGCGATAGCGGTTACGGCTCAACGCCGGCGGCCGCCGCCGCCGGCATCATCGCGAACCGAAACAGCTATTGGAATGAGCCCCATAACAGCTTACGCTGTAAAAACCCCTGGGTAGTGGGAGGCTATTCTGCTCAGCAAATGCCCAAAAGGACCAACTCTGGGCTGTCCGGCAGGCGGGGGACGCTGGTAGGGTTCAAGGCCTGGGCCGGTATTTTGTATGGATGTCTTTCCGGTGCTAATGCCCTTTCGCGCTTATCGCGCTTTGTCAGTGGTCAGAGCGACGGTCCACTCGCGTTATCAACGGGATCAGCTGGCCGTGAGCGGTGGATGATGAGACTAGTATAGAATAATTCATAAGACATCGCTACAAAATACCAGCCCTCGCCTGCGTCTGACGGAAAGGGGAGCTCTGCGGGACCAGCCTCCCGGTCTCTATGTTCCCGAAGTAATTCGTTTTGTCATCCAGCAATCACTCAGTTCTCACATATGCATTTGCCTAATTTATTGGTATGTGGTCATTCCAGCTTTTGTGAACAGAAAAAAAAACATTATTTGGTCCTAAACTTGTATTCCTCTCACGCGACAGCTTTCCAGCTACAGATATGATTGAAACCTTAAGAGACAAAGCTTTTCGTTAAAAAATATATATGAACTTAATGCATGCTCAACCATTGTAATTGTACTGCTCGTGATGCCTTTGCATCTTACAGAAGAACAGTAATGATGTACTTTTCTATTCTTCCGCAAATGCACGCCGACTTGAGAGAATACGCCTTTCCAGGTCTTTCTGGTGACCCACTCGTGTATGTCACAAGTCTATGTCCGCTATCCAACCATTTAGGTTGAGTTTGAGAGCCTTCGTAAATATTTTCTCTCTGGAATGGCCTACCAGTGTTGTTGAGGACCCATAACAGTTTATGGCCAAATTTATTTATTTATTTATTTATTATTTTATAAATTTATTTATCTAACGCTTAGATGCAGTTTAATAAACTCGCATGTAATTTCTGCTTCTGCTCCTATCTTTAAGGAACACCAGGTGGTCAGCGTTAATCGGTAGGCCCCCCATACAGCGTGCCTCATAATCGTACCGTGGTTTTGGCACGTATAACCCCAGAATGTAATTGTATTGAAATATTTATGTTTCTATCTCGTATTTGCGTGAGCATGCAAACGATAATCATGTAATTTGTAAACAACTTGTTAAAGCGAGGATGTTTAGGAAAGTGAAGCCAAGGAGACGAAGAATATTCTTGCGCCATCTTCCCATTATTACGCCAATCAAAACGATATAAAGCTTGCACACAAGCGGCTCTAAAAACATCGAGATTAAATAGCAAAAAAAGGGTTATGGACCAAAAAAGCTGCGACAAGGTAGCGTGCCACCTTCATTAGGAGTTCGTGGAAATAAAGGTAGCTTGAAGTGTTTGTTAGAAAATCAATAAGCGGAAGTTTTGCACTCACTAATAAGGCTAAAAGACGCGTGCTACAGACAGTGGAATACATGCAGTCGCTTATAATGCTCAAGTTTCCTTGCTTATTCACCTGCTTATAAAACCGTGCATGCGCCTTTACGTTCCGCGCGCACTAGTCGTAAGCGTGGTCTTTACAGCGTACTTACGGATCTCATCCGAAGCACACTATGCCTACGGGAACCCGCGTATTTTGTTTTTCTTCTGTGCACCTGGAACTCCTTACAGATTACCTGGAGTGCTCAAAGCTTAGACTAGAAACCATATCACAGTTTATCCGACTTTACTTCGTTGCTCGAATTCAAATTAGTTAAAAAAAGTGCTTAAGATAAGCTCTCCCTTTTCATGTATCCATAGCCATGCGCAGAAGAAACTTGTGCGTCCTTGCTACTTCGTGCTATTTCCGCTAAACTATTGCTATTGCCACCAAGGGATGTGATTGTCCTTGTCACTGTCTTCCGACAATAATCATGGGTAGCGCCCCAGATATTTTCTTATATCTTCGCCAAAATCATAGGTAAAACTAGTGATAACAGATTTCTGTATCACTAAGGAATATCAGTCAAACGCTTCCATTGCTTATGGTTCGGAGGTTTCATTGTTGTGGTTGTCGTCGTCCTGAGTGTCTGTGGCGCTGTATATATATGAGCACTTAACTTCTTTCGTTGAAAAATACAAGCACTGCTCCGACATACGGGTCGAAAGGGTCTCTCAATCATTATGACTTTCGCCGGCTAACTACTGTTACAATGTCATCACCCGACGCAAGAATGTTCTCATTCGGAATATTCCCGAACTTTGTCGATGGTTCTTTTTGTTGTCTGTGTTGTTGCCGAACATTGTGTAAGTGGGCTGCATGCGCGACGCGAATGGTGCTGTACATTGTATGATGCACGTGAGCTGCAGCGATTACGTTGGAATTTACGCCGAGTCATATATACATAGCCGACGCGTCTCACCCGTGGATAAGATTTTAGCTGATTGACGACCGTTCTCGCCGTTTCGTTGCGCTCAGAGTGTCTATGATTTTCGTGAGCGCAAGTTCGTGCAATAAAATGTTAAATTTGTGACTCCCAGTTTTGACACTGCGCCTTTTGTTCACCGTCACTACAGATTGACAATATAAAACTAACAGACAATGACATCAAGGAAAACATGAGGTGAATTACTTGTTTTAATGGAAATATACAAGTGATAAATAAATGTAAACAAAAGTGGACAAAAGAACTACTATAGCCGCAGGTGGGATACAAGTGCACGTGTTCACATTACGCGTGCGATGCTCATCCCATTGGCGCTACCGCTGCACCGTTTTCCGATCCACTTTCTTGAGTGTTTTATGCGCACTAAAATTAGGCCCGGGAGTGTTAGCCAGCGCCACAGCTCACGGCCTTGGCGGCGGATGTGGGACATCTTTTAAGCTGCAAGGAATCTCATGATACGAGAACTTCGGAGGATTTGACTAGCCAATGAACCCTCGTATGCTATCTATCAGAAAAGCCGCTGGATTATAGACCCCCGCTATATATCGAACGAGAAAAAAAAGGGGGGGGGGGATATATGGCAGTCACAAGCTTATAAAGCCAATGGACAATAAACAACAAGGCAAGCATCGGGTGATTTACATGGTTCAATTGATATGTAGTCAAGAGGTGTTGTAGTGAAAAATATACAATTAGTCCGAAAGAATCTTGTAAAAGATATCTGACCTATCTAGCGCTAGCCTTTCGACAAATCGCTCTATAGCATGCAAAAACATTAAGCCACCCACTGGTGGCCGAGACAACGCGCGCTGGCACAGCTGTTTATCTCGCGTGCATCTTGGTACGAAGTACCAAGATGCACGGGCGCATGTTCACAAAACAGTTCTTACAGGGGGCACATGTGGGCGCATGTTCCCCAAAAAGTTCTTACGACAGAACCATTTACGCCAACAGACTACAACCAGTCGTGATATCGAACATAGTATTGGCAATGGCTGCCGTCGGATAGTAATGAGCACTTACGAACAAAAAGTATTGAGAATTCGGTTGCTGTTTCTTTGTAATTTTAGAATTCTTAAATTGCATCGCACAACTGAAACGGCGCAGTGAGACATGCCTATCATCCTGAAAGGACGTGATGTTTATTTTAGGTAGCAGCATGACATCCCTGAACGATACTATGTTCAGTGTCCACCTAAATGCTGGGTGGCTACTCACAAACCTTGCAAAGATAGGTATTATAAATTACGCCAAAAATGTACTCATTTTTATGAAACCGGTTCTCTCGGAAAATTTATCGCACGCCACGAGCTTTATACAACACTTCTTATTTGCAAACAATGATATTGAACGCGAACTGCGGTGGGCATGGTCTACTTAGCTCGATGACATATAACGTGACTGGCGTTCACCGAGACAGATTTGCGTTTCTTTGGAAAGGTCAAGGATTCTGCCGAGCGATACTAACAGGCTCGTGAGCAGCCTATTCTCCAGACGCACGTGTTTCCTTAACAAATAAATCACATCTATACTGGCCTTCTTGAACTTCCGTCGCGCCACCTAATGATGCTGGAAAGTGCGAATACCTGACTGTGCATTTGGTTATCTCACTTTTCTCATAAACTGAAAGGCCAAGCTAGAGATAATTTACCTGCGTAGAATGCAGCGTTCTTATCAGTGAAGACGGCCACACAGCTGGTCATACTGGAGTGAACCCGCGATTTTCAGCGGGATGCAGGCGGTAAAATAACAATAAATTTCCGCCTTCTTGTTTTATTAAAATGCCTTGTACAAAAGCAAGTTGTATAAAGAGAGGGAGAAATATAAAATCAAGCTGGTCGAAAGATCCCTGCTGCTGAGCGGAACATAGCCAAGGGAAAGCATTTCCTATAGGCTCAATCAGCAGCGACTTTCATGCATTCCATTCGGACCCTTGGTAAAGGCCAAGATCGATCACGATCTGAGGACACAGAGTTGGGGAGAGGTGGTATTGGGGGTGCGGGGTCCACACCTCATGCATCACTGCAGTGAGCGCACTGGTAGAGCCATCTTGGTGCTTGTCCTCGCTGTCAACCTCTGTCGAACACATCCGGGGGCGAATTGATGAATGTTCGGTCTATGTACGGGCAGCCCAGGGGTTCCAGAATAGATGTAGGTCTCGGAGGTGCCTCTCGCCAGACGGTGGTCATCTATATATATATAGACAAACCAAATGTAATGGCCATGGTGTACAGTGCTTCGTCACCCTGCCTTAGGCGGGAGACACCACAGGGTAAAGCCACGCAATAGAATAGCAGTTTCTCGTACCTTGAAACTGATGACAGACGATAAAAAGGACACTGATAAAGTTAGAGTTCCGGCGTAGGCAAAAGAAAACAGAAGCGGCATTCCACATTAGTTTCCGGCTTCTGCTCTGATCACAAAAGCTCGTCGTGGCCATCTCGAGGGTTTCGTCAATAGGTAAAACAACGAGGCCCATGGCAACCTTCAAAGGGCTGCCACCTGTCACTTTCGTATGGGCTGTGCTGACAAGAAAAAAAAAAAAGCTGGAGGCGACCCTAATCCTTGACGTACGTAGGTACGTGTCTGGTAGTGGCACTCGCACCTTGGTATTGGTGTACCCTTGTGTATTGTTTTGGTCAACTTAGCGCTTTCTTTGTGTTAACTTTGTGTTATTAAAGTGAAGGTCGACACCGACACAGAGAATACTGGTGAAATCTTGATGTAAACGATGTAAATTACCCTACACTACACTATTTACACTACACTTCACTACACTACACTACGCTACACTACACAAGGCCCGGCGTCCTCGTCGTCGGAAACTCCATGGTGCACAAAATTTGGCCCAGTATCGTCGTCACCTACTTCCATGGCGAACGGAACGGGCGGGAAACCGCCAGGAACATGGAGCCAAACCTTGAGTCGTGCGGAGGGTACCTAAAGTGTGCAATTGGGTGTTTTGGTGTACGGCAATCCGACTTTCCTCATTGTTTCTAATTATTCCTCTCATTTAACTCAATTTGTAACTAAACTTATCGTCTGATGTCATATCTATCATTAACATTAACTAGAACCATCGATTTGGTACAGTTTTTATTTTTAATTATTTATTTTCAATTTAGAAGCATTTTTGAATTTAGCACAAACCGGAAGTGGGTGGTAGACTGTAAGTCGCTGCTTAAGAAACAAAGAGTGTCACTCGTTCCTCGTGCAATTAATAAGTGATCCCTTTCCCCCTTTTATTTGTGCGGCACCTGTGGTTCGCGAATGCGTTGGGACCCTTTCCCGGGAATGCTGCTAACGCTAAGGCAGCGCGGAATTGTGTAATTTATGACTGTGCTTCAAATAACGTTAGTTTGTTTATAGTACTGCCGGCACCAAGGGATATGGCCAAACCTATAATCTAAAATTATAATCTCCTACGTTTATTGAGTATTTGCGACAATGAAACACAGTTGCTTCTCTGAAATGGCGCCAGTTAGAGGATCTGCTCGCGAAGTGCGCCATAAGTGATATATCTACAGAATCTACTCGCGGTAACTGGTTCGCTGTAATAATAGAGCTTTCGACTTTTCTACAGACACGATGCAAGCTCCCATATTCAGTATAGGCTGTGCCCAATTTTTTATTCGAGGTCAGCTAATAACACTTCAATTTTACGTCGCCAAAATGCTTTCGTGACGACGCAAATGATGCAAATTTTATAAATAGAGATGACCTGGTGATTTTATCTGCGGCTACATTTACTAAGGCTGACGTTTCCATTTAACACCATGCTTAAGAAGAAATCGCCGTCATGCCCAAAAGCAGTTTGTAAGCGATTGGTACTGACAGCAATTGCAAAGCATTAGACTATTCTATAAATTAAGGCTCATAGTTTTATTGTCTGCATAAGTTGCACTAAGCAATCGCTTACAAACTAAACAAACATAGGGTCACCCGCCCGACGAGACACGTGATCAGAGTTCGCTCGATGACTGCGAGCACTCGCGGCGACCACGCTGAAGTATCGAGGACTGGCGGCAAGGCGGAGCGCGCATTCTTGTCTCAAAGCCGAACACTCCGTGCTGCCGTTCCCTTGAGTATACGGGGTTTGTAGTCGTCGTGTACTTATAGATGTTGTATGAACAAGAGAATTGTATTACCATGTGTAAAAAATTACCTTTTTCCCGCGGCCACTTTTCACAGGCTAACAAATGTCAAAGGTTAATGATCAGCGCAGGACACGCCTGCCCCCATCTGAATATTCTCGATTCTTGTAGCCTATTTTATCTGTTGTCTCTGCTGTCGCCGAACGTTTTGTAATCACATTGCATGCGTGACGCGATAGTGCTGTGCATTCTACAACTTGGGCGTACACCAGCGATTGCACTGGAAGCTTGCATGAGTCAAGTATAAACAGCCCACGCGTCTAACCCACAGATCAAGGCCCGAATTCACAAAAACTTCTTACGCAAGAATTTTTTGTAAGAAACAATTTTAGCCAATGTGGATGCCAGACATATCATTAGCGAAGACGGCAAGCCAATGGCAAAGCGAACTTACGAAAAAATAGCTTTGTGAACCTAGCTCCAGAATTCTACCACCGCTGACTTTGCTCGCCGCCTTCGTTGGGCTTTGAGTGTCACTTGTGTTTTCTGGGCACAAGTTCGCCCAATTAAAAGTTAGTTTTGTGACTCACAGCTTTGCTACTCTGTTCTTCACCGTGCCAATATCAAAGATACCCGTCGATACCGAGAATACGTAGCAGTAGTCACAACTAAGGGCATAATAAGGTAGTATAATTAGACTTACCACTCGTAAAATGTGCTATATTTTACTAATAGCGCCACCTGGCAAGTATGCGCTAACTTGCAAACGTGCGTGGGGTATCCCGGATGCTCCCGCATGCCTCATGCTTTCTCAATGCCCCTCGAGTTTGCATGGTTTTGAAGTCAAGGTCTGCGTTGCTGACTTCACAGGGATTGGCGTATCTGGGATCAAGCTATCTTGTAACCACTTACATCATCATCATCATAAGCAGCAGCAGCAGCAGCAGCAGCAGCAGCAGCAGCAAGCAGCAGCAGCAAGCAGCAGCAGCAAGCAGCAGCAGCAAGCAGCAGCAGCAAGCAGCAGCAGCAAGCAGCAGCAGCAAGCAGCAGCAGCAAGCAGCAGCAGCAAGCAGCAGCAGCAAGCAGCAGCAGCAAGCAGCAGCAGCAAGCAGCAGCAGCAAGCAGCAGCAGCAAGCAGCAGCAGCAAGCAGCAGCAGCAAGCAGCAGCAGCAAGCAGCAGCAGCAAGCAGCAGCAGCAAGCAGCAGCAGCAAGCAGCAGCAGCAAGCAGCAGCAGCAAGCAGCAGCAGCAGCAAGCAGCAGCAGCAGCAGCAAGCAGCAGCAGCAGCAAGCAGCAGCAGCAGCAGCAGCAGCAGCAGCAGCAGCAGCAAGCAGCAGCAGCAAGCAGCAGCAGCAAGCAGCAGCAGCAAGCAGCAGCAGCAAGCAGCAGCAGCAAGCAGCAGCAGCAAGCAGCAGCAGCAGCAGCAGCAGCAGCCGCCGCCGCCTATATTTATGTCAACTGCAAGACGAAGGCTCATCTCCAATTATCCCTATCTTGCGCTAGCTGACTCCACCTTGCGCCTGAAAATTTCCTAACTTCACCACCCCACCTAGTTTTCTGCTGTCCTGGACTGCGCTTCCGTTTTCTTGGTACCCATTTTGTAACTGTAATGGTCCACCGGTTATCCATCCTACGCATTACATAGCCTGTCCAGCTCCAGTTTTTCAGCTTCATGTGAACTAGAATGTCGGCTATCCCCGTTTGCTCTCTGATCCACGCCACTATCTTTCTGTCTCTTAACGTTATAGGCCTAACATTTTTTGTTCCATCGCTCTTTTTGCGGTCCTTAACTTGTTCTTGAGATTCTTTGTTAACCTCCAAGTATCTGCCCCATATTGATACGGAACAGCAGAGATCGCCATTTTGGCTTCTGTTATCTTCCCTGCAAATAAAATGTAAATGGCCTTGGGCATAAGTTACACGTAACAATATGTTAGCACCGGTAGAATGCAATGATTGTACACTTTTCTTTTCAACGACAGTGGTAAGCTCCCAGTCAGGATTTGGCAATGCCTGCCGTATGCACTCCAACCCAATTTTAATCTTCTGTAAATTTCTTTCTCGTGATCAGGGTCCCCCTGTGAGTAATTGCGCTAGATAAACGCACTCCTTTACACACACTTTACCACTTACATAACAAAAGATAATTACCGCAGAGCTCATGTCACGATGTCTGTCAATGGAAATGCGATTAGCATTGGAGCAATACAGCGATGCAGCGTATTTCTGAGGTTACGTTTATCAATATCTGTAGTAATCATTAAGACACTTCCGTTACTTCGGCTTTATGCGACGTATTCCGGTACCATCGCACTTTGTTATGGTACTCACAGTGACAACAATGACATGATGAAGAAGAAATGAAAGGTGGCATGGACGATGGCATGATGCTAATTCGATGAAGATCCTCAAAGGCTGGCGATGGTAGAACGAAGACACCGTGACGATGACGACATGATGAAAATGGTATGACCGGCATGATGACGATGGTATGACAACGGTTGCATAATAGCTGCCATCTGACGATGACATAATGACAACAATATCACCACATCGGTGGCGTAATGAGAATTGAATGAGGGCAGTGTAATTACGATAGAACTAGAAAGTAGACATGACGTCAATGTAATGACGAAGGCATGACGATAATGGGATGACGTCACCGAACTCATGAAAATGGTAAAAAGGTAGCTGACGACGATGCCATGACAATAATGGTAAAACGACGACTGTGTGAAGATGATGAATTGACGAGTGGGATGTCGAAGTTACATTGACGGCGAAAGAAAGACCACGACGGCATCACGACGACGGTATACCACAATGGATGCAAGATGACGACGCAGTGACGAAGGTGGTATGATAACAGTATGAGGACAACGAGATGACGATGGACGTATAACAGCAATTGCATGAAGACGACTGTATCATGAAGCGTATATGACGACGACGGCCCAAGGAGAGCCGGGTGATGAAGCTGGAGTGATGACAATGGTACGACCACGACGGCAAAGCGGTGACGTTACAACAACGGATGGATGCTAGCGACTGTCAGAAGACGACGTAATGACAACGGTGGCATGTCAAGGGCTGTAATTGTCTGGATTGAATGACGAGAGCATGGTACAATAGAACGGATAAGAAGGATTGGAGCCAACGATACTACGAAGGTGGTATGACGACTACGGCATGATGACAATGGCAACAAATTGCTGAAGTGAGGACGATGGTAAAAGGACAGCGTGACGACAGAAACATGATGAGAACGGTATGTCGACGATGCGTGAAGGTGACGGGCATGACGTGAGCCGGATGATGAAGTTAGAATGATGATGATAGGGTGACCATGACGTCGTTCCGACGACTTACCAACGAATGCATGACGACGGCATAATGACGGCGATGGCATGACAACGGTATGATGACGAGGACTGTATCATGAAGCCTGTATGATGACAATGGCGTGGCGACGGCGGTATGACGAGAGTCGGATGATGAAAGCTGGAGGGACCACGTTGCAACGACCACGACGGTATCACGTCGGCGGGGCGACAACGAATTCATGACGTCTGTATGACCACAATGGCGTTACGATGACGGCATGCCAAGGGTCGGATGACAAAACAGAAATAACAACGATGTAACGATTGCGATGGCATCACGGCCCCGAGCACATACCTAGTGGCTCACGCTATTACACAACTTGGGTCCCTGAGCTGGCCTGGAAGGCGTGTTGATGACGGCATGACAAGAGTAAGATCAGGAAGCTGAAATTATGAGGGCGGAACGACCACGACGGCATCGGGACCACGAGCACATGCCTTGTGGCACTAGGTGACCGACATCAGCTGCTGGGTTGGCGTAAGATGGATAGATAGATAGATAGATAGATAGATAGATAGATAGATAGATAGATAGATAGATAGATAGATAGATAGATAGATAGATAGATAGATAGATAGATAGATAGATAGAAATGCTCAAAAGTAGGTTGAAGATAGGTTGAAGTAGGCAAAGAATGTTAATGCATTAACAAGTCAACCATATGTCAACGAAAAAATCAAAAAAAAAATAAGGTTGGCGTAACTGCACGTGAAATATAATACGAATAAAAACGGAATGAGTGCATAATGAACATTAAAAAAAGTCAGAACGACATTGAATAGAAATATATGTATATTTCCCATTTATTCATAGAATCATTTCAACCACCCCTTACGCCGACCTTCTCTTCGTTAGCGCCGACATTTGGTTGACACAATTTTTTTTTCACCATGCCCCAATGTAATCATTTCCACGGGCGCCATAATGCTTGTGGTACATGCTTAGTGATAGCGGTTCGCAACGTAAGAGAGCCACGCTTCTCTTTGTCTTATGGTTGCCGTGTTACTGATGAAGCTCGTTTGTACCAACTAGCTTTCTCTAGCAAAAACACAGCACGTGAGACAGACAAGCAAAATTCACTTAGGCAAATTTCGAAGTTTCCTCGGGATAGATGTCTTCGATCACCGCGGTTCTTTCCGCGACTGGTGTCATTACCGGTCGCCAGGCGTTGCAGATAAGCGAATGTGTCCTGCGCGAATAACCGGAGAGCCAATGTGGCCGCGCAGCTCATGTACTCCCGTTGGCAACCAAACTGCTCTTCCTCGACAAAATAGCCAAGCCATGTTGCACGGTTGCTCGAACAGACAATAACAACACATGGTCTAGTAGAGCCCAGAAGTGCCGTGATTGTGTCTGGCTAATGGGTGCCTCTGGGGTGTGTTTCCTTACAAGCTCGTCTTTGTCACTGCTGTTTCCGAGATGGGAGCTGAAGAGTTTAATTGTTCGACGAAGTGAAAGATGAGATAATGTTTCGTGCTGATTAGCACGGAATGACTGCAGGCAAATTTATGCAACGTATGTTAAAGGAACCAGCGAATGGTGGTTGTGGCACATTTTTTTTTTCAGCTCAATGCAAAGCAATTTGCACAGGAGGCCGCGTACAGAAGTGATCTTGTAAACCGTTGTATAACTATTTTATAAAGATGTTTGGTTCGGTAGCCATGATTGCTTCTATGTTTCCCTTTGCTGGACATATTTGCTATGTCGAACAAAAATGTTTCTTGAGCAAACCTTCAGACAAGGGGCAAATCCCCTTGTCTGAACGTGGACTTTAGGGTCGTCCCTTGTAATACCACTATTGATTACTTGAAATCGCTATTTTCGCGTGTACCTCGCTCGTTAAGCTGGAAGCAATGATAAGTGCGCGTGATACCGATTATATTGCCAGCTTAATCGCGCAGGTACAAATTCACGTAAGAAAGGGTGTATGTCATGATATACGTGCAGTGGCTGAGAGACACTATAGGAGCGCCAGCAGGGCCGTAAAGTGAGTGATTCTTAGCGAACTTGCAGGCACTTTTTTTAAATATTCCTTTCAGTTTCTGCGGCAATCTCCAAGGGAACATGCATGAATATTGCAAAGTAAAACGCCGGCAGATCCCACGCTCTCTGGGAAACCATGTTATGCGAAGTAGTTTTCGGGGTTTCGTTAGCAAGCTAACGAAACCACCATGAGAGCACCAAGACGTAGGTGGCTCTTTCATGACCTACATGACACGCAAGTCATGACATTCATGTCATGAATCCTCAGGAGTCGTATAAGCTAGGACTAAGAGACCTTAAGGCGAAAGCTTTAGTCGTGCTCATGACTATAATTTCGACCATCAACCTTTAGCCTTTTCCTTCACTTAGTACCCACGTCCGAACCCATTTCAGTGATTTTTGAGTGTTTACCTTTCTATTTGCTGAGTCACGCTCATGCCTATCACTTCTACCATCATCCTTTAGTGTTTCGTTCCCTTAGTACCCACGTCCTAACCCATTTCAGTGGTTTTGGAGTGTTAATAATTTTTCGCTCGGTCATTGTCATTTTAGGCGGCTGTTTTGTTACCTACATGATACGCATGTCATGACTTATCATTTATGTTCGTCATACACTGTTGTCATACTATGCCAATTTTGGTACTAACCAAGTTAACGAAACGACCATGAGAGCACCAAGAGGTAGGCAGCTGTTTCATGACCTACATGACACACATTATGATATTCATGTCATGACCTACTTAACACACATTTTATAATAGACATGTCATGATCTATCATTTAGGTTCGTCATGCACTCTTGTCATACTATACCAATTTTGGTAAATACCAAGTTAACGCGAAAGGACCACGAGAGCACCAAGACGTAGGTGGCTAGATAGATAGATAGATAGATAGATAGATAGATAGATAGATAGATAGATAGATAGATAGATAGATAGATAGATAGATAGATAGATAGATAGATAGATAGATAGATAGATAGATAGATAGATAGATAGATAGATAGATAGATAGATAGTTAATGTCAAAGTGGCAAATGTTCGCCAAGAAATTCTTCGCATTTAAAATAAGTGCAAGCAACACAGATTTTTTTCAGATGGTGATGCAATGTTCAAGCTGGGCAACAGTCGCTCACAGTAATTCGTTACAAGCAAGCATTAATAATGACGAAGTAATCCTCGAGACTATCCAAAGGTTCGCCTTCGATCGCGACTTCACCCATTCCCAACACGAGGTTCTTGTAGCAAAATGTCGATCATGCTAGTTACACAGCTTTTCTGGTCGTTTCTCTGTCCTTCGTTTTTCTCTCATGCTGTTAATACCCATGAGCTACCCACTAACTCGAACCCAGGCTTTGTTTAATTAAGTTTATAATAGTAAAAATAAATGCGCGACACCACGTACAGTGAATAAAAACTTGGAGTACGCTTAAGCTTTGCCCTTAAAAGTGGAACGCGATAGTGTTATTGACGCCGACACCAACACCGTATTTTGTACGACCTGGGGCCCGATCAAAATTTACAAAGGCTCGGTTTTCAACATTCCTCTCAATATTGCTTAGAACCAAAGTACAGCAATACACCATCAGAATTAGAGGGTGCCTAAGCTTCACCTTTAAGAGTGGAACGCGATAGCATTCAAATATCCATAGCTGCTTATCAGGCTTTTTTCTCGTATATTCAAATTACAATCCGACGCTGTCACGTCTGTATGTTGAGGTTAAGTCGTACTTTACAATTTTTTCTGACGAATCTTACTTTGAGAAATTCAATTTTTGTTCACTAACGCCTTGCGCCATGCGATGGGCCCGCCCGGTCGGGGTGTTTCAGTATGATGTGGTTTTCCATGATTATTTCCGCCACAGGCCGAGGCTTACGCCGACACCGACGCTGAAGCCGGATTTTCTGCGACACGGGGCCCTTAACGCTATCGCGTTAAAAGTTGCTCTCTTATGACCTCCCACCACTCAGGGGATATGGCGTCCTGCTATTGAGTTCATGGTCATGTGTTTGATTGTCAGCTGCGGCATGTGCATTCCGATAGGCGGGAAAGGCAAAAACTTATCTGTAAGTAGATTCAGTGCAAGTGACATAAATTCAGCTTGAAATGATTGTCTGCCCCTCTTCTCACCCGCACTGCCAGACTCATTACGGTGTTCTTCATAACCTTACTACTGCTTCTGGACGTTAAACACACATTGCACAGCGTGTCTTTATTTAACAACAGTGATACCAGCGTAATCTCGAAGGAAAAGTGTGCGTCATTTGCAAATTTTCTATCTCTGCATGGCGACGTAACTCTAGCTGGAGTGGAGATGGATGGATAGATGAATAACTTTATTGAGGTCCTTTGGTGCGCGCGAATAGCGCGCAGCGGGCCGCTCCCAAGTTTGGACAGAGAGGCCTTTCCCATCCGCCGCGCGTCGCGTCGCGGGTTTGATGGACAGCCCAGAGCCGCGCTTCAAGGTCCGAGCTGCGTAGAGCTCGGTCCCACTCCTCCTCAGTGGTCCTGGCCCCCGGCACCTGGGGGCAACCCCAAAGCATGTCAGCAAGGCTAGCTATATATTTACAAAAGCGACACGCACTGTGAGGGTGCACGTCCGGAACGTTTTGTGCAGGAAAGCCGGGCATGGGTAAATGCCCATCTGAAGCCGCCTGTACGTGACTTCTTGTGCTTTATTGAGTGCTTTGTGCGGTAGCGGCATGGTTCTCTTGACTAACTTATAGTGCTGGGTGGAGATGGCTTCACGAAACTTAGTAAGTAATTGCAATTGCTCGAGATATATCGCGTGATGAATAGTAATGAATGAAGAAAGGAAGAGGTGTGAGCGTTAATGAGGTGATTTCGTAAGTCTTTTCGGTAGGAAGTAGATCAACCTCGTCAATATCTCTATTATCATTAGCAAACTGAGGCTCTAGAGGGAGTATAGTGCTGAAGGCCCAAGCTGTGTTCTCGATCCAAAGACGTTTCATCTTGCAGAACATTTAGTGAGCACCCGAACCGGCCGCATTGCGGCCCCAGTTCTTTCGGAGTGGT
>NC_051156.1:21255026-21292833 GCF_013339745.2 Dermacentor silvarum | reverse complement strand
GAAAAACCAAGTGCACACTCAAGCGCCAACGAAGGCGGCGAGCAAAGGTCAAGCGGGCGGTTAGAATTCTGGAGCTAGGTTCACAAAGCTATTTTTTCGTAAGTTCGCTTTGCCATTGGCTTGCCGTCTTCGCTAAGATATGTCTGGCATCCACATTGGCCTAAATTGTTTCTTACAAAAAATTCTTGCGTAAGAAGTTTTTGTGAATTCGGGCCTTGATCTGTGGGTTAGACGCGTGGGCTGTTTATACTTGACTCATGCAAGCTTCCAGTGCAATCGCTGGTGTACGCCCCAAGTGTAGAATGCACAGCACTATCGCGTCACGCATGCAATGTGATTACAAACGTTCGGCGACAGCAGAGACAACAGATAAAATAGGCTACAAGAATCGAGAATATTCAGATGGGGGCAGGCGTGTCCTGCGCTGATCATTAACCTTTGACATTTGTTAGCCTGTGAAAGTGGCCGCGGGAAAAAAGGTAATTTTTTACACATGGTAATACAATTCTCTTGTTCATACAACATCTATAAGTACACGACGACTACAAACCCCGTATACTCAAGGGAACGGCAGCACGGAGTGTTCGGCTTTGAGACAAGGAATGCGCGCTCCGCCTTGCCGCCAGTCCTCGATACTTCAGCGTGGTCGCCGCGAGTGCTCGCAGTCATCGAGCGAACTCTGATCACGTGTCTCGTCGGGCGGGTGACCCTATGTTTGTTTAGTTTGTAAGCGATTGCTTAGTGCAACTTATGCAGACATAAAACTATGAGCCTTAATTTATAGAATAGTCTAATGCTTTTGCAATTGCTGTCATTGTTGTCAGTACCATCGCTTACAACTGCTTTTGGGCATGACGGCGATTTCTTTCTTAAGCATGGTGTTAAATGGAAACTCAGCCTTAGTAAATGTAGCCGCAGATAAATCACCAGGTCATCTCTATTTATAAAATTTGCATCATTTGCGTCGTCACGAAAGCATTTTGGCGACGTAAAATTGAAGTGTTCTAGCTGACCTCGAATAAAAAATTGGGCACAGCCTATACTGAATATGGGAGCTTGCATCGTGTCTGTAGAAAAGTCGAAAGCTCTATTATTACAGCGAACCAGTTACCGCGAGTAGATTCTGTAGATATATCACTTATGGGCGCACTTCGCGAGCAGATCCTCTAACTGGCGCCATTTCAGAGAAGCAACTGTGTTTCATTGTCGCAAATTACTCAATAAACGTAGGAGATTATAATTTTAGATTATAGGTTGGCCATATCCCTTGGTGCCGGCAGTACTATAAACAAACTAACGTTATTTGAAGCACAGTCATAAATTACACAATTCCGCGCTGCCTTAGCGTTAGCAGCATTCCCGGGAAGGGTCCCAACGCATTCGCGAACCACAGGTGCCGCACAAATAAAAGGGGGAAAGGGATCACTTATTAATTGCACGAGGAACGAGTGACACTCTTGTTTCTTAAGCAGCGACTTACAGTCTACCACCCACTTCCGGTTTGTGCTAAATTCAAAAATGCTTCTAAATTGAAAATAAATAATTAAAAATAAAACTGTACCAAATCGATGGTTCTAGTTAATGTTAATGATAGATATGACATCAGACGATAAGTTTAGTTACAATGAGTTAATGAGAGGAATAATTAGAAACAATGAGGAAAGTCGGATTGCCGTACACCCAAAACACCCAATGCACACTTTAGGTACCCTCCGCACGACTCAAGGTTTGGCTCCATGTTCCTGGCGGTTTCCCGCCCGTTCCGTTCGCCATGGAAGTAGGTGACGACGATACTGGGCCAAATTTGTGCACCATGGAGTTTCCGACGACGAGGACGCCGGGCCTTGTGTAGTGTAGCGTAGTGTAGTGTAGTGAAGTGTAGTGTAAATAGTGTAGTGTAGGGTAATTTACATCGTTTACATCAAGATTTCACCAGTATTCTCTGTGTCGGTGTCGACCTTCACTTTAATAACACAAAGTTAACACAAAGAAAGCGCTAAGTTGACCAAACATACACAGGGTACACCAATACCAAGGTGCGAGTGCCACTACCAGAACACGTACCTACGTACGTCAAGGATTAGGGTCGCCTCCAGCTTTTTTTTTTTTCTTGTCAGCACAGCCCATACGAAAGTGACAGGTGGCAGCCCTTTGAAGGTTGCCATGGGCCTCGTTGTTTTACCTATTGACGAAACCCTCGAGATGGCCCACGACGAGCTTTTGTTATCAGAGCAGAAGCCGGAAACTAATGTGGAATGCCGCTTCTGTTTCTTTTGCCTACGCCGGAACTCTAACTTATCAGTGTCCTTTTTATCGTCTGTCATCAGTTCAAGGTACGAGAAACTGCTATTCTATTGCGTGGCTTTACCCTGTGGTGTCTCCCGCCTAAGGCAGGGTGACGAAGCACTGTACACCATGGCCATTACATTTGGTTTGTCTATATATATATATATAGATGACCACCGTCTGGCGAGGGGCACCTCCGAGACCTACATCTATTCTGGAACCCCTGGGCTGCCCGTACATAGACCGAACATTCATCAATTCGCCCCCGGATGTGTTCGACAGAGGTTGACAGCGAGGACAAGCACCAAGATGGCTCTACCAGTGCGCTCACTGCAGTGATGCATGAGGTGTGGACCCCGCACCCCCAATACCACCTCTCCCCAACTCTGTGTCCTCAGATCGTGATCGATCTTGGCCTTTACCAAGGGTCCGAATGGAATGCATGAAAGTCGCTTGCTGATTGAGCCTATAGGAAATGCTTTCCCTTGGCTATGTTCCGCTCAGCAGCAGGGATCTTTCGACCAGCTTGATTTTATATTTCTCCCTCTCTTTATACAACTTGCTTTGTACAAGGCATTTTAATAAAACAAGAAGGCGGAAATTTATTGTTATTTTACCGCCGCATCCCGCTGAAAATCGCGGGTTCACTCCAGTATGACCAGCTGTGTGGCCGTCTTCACTGATAAGAACGCTGCATTCTACGCAGGTAAATTATCTCTAGCTTGGCCTTTCAGTTTATGAGAAAAGTGAGATAACCAAATGCACAGTCAGGTATTCGCACTTTCCAGCATCATTAGGTGGCGCGACGGAAGTTCAAGAAGGCCAGTATAGATGTGATTTATTTGTTAAGGAAACACGTGCGTCTGGAGAATAGGCTGCTCACGAGCCTGTTAGTATCGCTCGGCAGAATCCTTGACCTTTCCAAAGAAACGCAAATCTGTCTCGGTGAACGCCAGTCACGTTATATGTCATCGAGCTAAGTAGACCATGCCCACCGCAGTTCGCGTTCAATATCGTTGTTTGCAAATAAGAAGTGTTGTATAAAGCTCGTGGCGTGCGATAAATTTTCCGAGAGAACCGGTGTCATAAAAATGAGTACATTTTTGGCGTATTTTCTAATATCTATCTGTGCAATGTTTGTGAGTAGGCGCCCAGCATTTTGGTGGACACTGAACATAGTATCGTTCAGGGATGTCATGCTGCTACCTAAAATAAACATCGCGTCCTTTCAGGATGATAGGCATGTCTCACTGCGCCGTTTCAGTTGTGCGATGCAATTTAAGAATTCTAAAATTACAAAGAAACAGCAACCGAATTCTCAATACTTTTTGTTCGTAAGTGCTCATTACTATCCGACGGCAGCCATTGCCAATACTATGTTCGATATCACGACTGGTTGTAGTCTGTTGGCGTAAATGGTTCTGTCGTAAGAACTTTTTGGGGAACATGCGCCCACATGTGCCCCCTGTAAGAACTGTTTTGTGAACATGCGCCCGTGCATCTTGGTACTTCGTACCAAGATGCACGCGAGATAAACAGCTGTGCCAGCGCGCGTTGTCTCGGCCACCAGTGGGTGGCTTAATGTTTTGCATGCTATAGAGCGATTTGTCGAAAGGCTAGCGCTAGATAGGTCAGATATCTTTTACAAGATTCTTTCGGACTAATTGAATATTTTTCACTACAACACCTCTTGACTACATATCAATTGAACCATGTAAATCACCCGATGCTTGCCTTGTTGTTTATTGTCCATTGGCTTTATAAGCTTGTGACTGCCATATATCCCCCCCCCCTTTTTTTTCTCGTTCGATATATAGCGGGGGTCTATAATCCAGCGGCTTTTCTGATAGATAGCATACGAGGGTTCATTGGCTAGTCACATCCTCCGAAGTTCTCGTATCATGAGATTCCTTGCAGCTTAAAAGATGTCCCACATCCGCCGCCAAGGCCGTGAGCTGTGGCGCTGGCTAACACTCCCGGGCCTAATTTTAGTGCGCATAAAACACTCAAGAAAGTGGATCGGAAAACGGTGCAGCGGTAGCGCCAATGGGATGAGCATCGCACGCGTAATGTGAACACGTGCACTTGTATCCCACCTGCGGCTATAGTAGTTCTTTTGTCCACTTTTGTTTACATTTATTTATCACTTGTATATTTCCATTAAAACAAGTAATTCACCTCATGTTTCCTTGATGTCATTGTCTGTTAGTTTTATATTGTCAATCTGTAGTGACGGTGAACAAAAGGCGCAGTGTCAAAACTGGGAGTCACAAATTTAACATTTTATTGCACGAACTTGCGCTCACGAAAATCATAGACACTCTGAGCGCAACGAAACGGCGAGAACGGTCGTCAATCAGCTAAAATCTTATCCACGGGTGAGACGCGTCGGCTATGTATATATGACTCGGCGTAAATTCCAACGTAATCGCTGCAGCTCACGTGCATCATACAATGTACAGCACCAATCGCGTCGCGCCTGCAGCCCACTTACACAATGTTCGGCAACAACACAGACAACAAAAAGAACCATCGACAAAGTTCGGGAATATTCCGAATGAGAATATTCTTGCGTCGGGTGATAACATTGTAACAGTAGTTAGCCGGCGAAAGTCATAATGATTGAGAGACCTTTTCGACCCGTATGTCGGAGCAGTGCTTGTATTTTTTAACGAAAGAAGTTAAGTGCTCATATATATACAGCGCCACAGACACTCAGGACGACGACAACCACAACAATGAACCTCCGAACCATCAGCAATGGAAGCGTTTGACTGATATTCCTTAGTGATACAGAAATCTGTTATCACTAGTTTTACCTATGATTTTGGCGAAGATATAAGAAAATATCTGGGGCGCTACCCATGATTATTGTCGGAAGACAGTGACAAGGACAATCACATCCCTTGGTGGCAATAGCAATAGTTTAGCGGCAATAACACGAAGTAGCAAGGACGCACAAGTTTCTTCTGCGCATGGCTATGGATACATGAAAAGGGGGAGCTTATCTTAAGCACTTTTTTTTCTAATTTGAATTCGAGCAACGAAGTAAAGTCGGACAAACTGTGATATGGTTTCTAGTGTAAGCTTTGAGCACTCCAGGTAATCTGTAAGGAGTTCCGGGTGCACTGAAGGAAAACAAAAGACGCGGGTTCCCGTAGGCATAGTGTGCTTCGGATGAGATCCGTAAGTACGCTGTAAAGACCACGCTTACGACTAGTGCGCGCGGAACGTCAAGGCGCATGCACGGTTTTATAAGCAGGTGAATAAGCAAGGAAACTTGAGCATTATAAGCGACTGCATGTATTCCACTGTCTGTAGCACGCGTCTTTTAGCCTTATTAGTCGGTGCAAAACTTCCGCTTATTGATTTTCTAACAACACTTCAAGCTACCTTTATTTCCACGAACTCCTAATGAAGGTGGCACGCTACCTTGTCGCAGCTTTTTTTGGTCCATAACCCTTATTTTGCTGTTTAATCTCGATGTTTTTAGAGCCGCTTGTGTGCAAGCTTTATATCGTTTTGATTGGCGTAATAATGGGAAGATGGCGCAAGAATATTCTTCGTCTCCTTGGCTTACTTTCCTAAACATCCTCGCTTTAACAAGTTGTTTACAAATTACATGATTATCGTTTGCATGCTCACGCAAATACGAGATAGAAACATAAATATTTAAATACAATTACATTCTGGGGTTATACGTGCCAAAACCACGGTACGATTATGAGGCACGCTGTATGGGAAGGGGGGGGGGGGGGGGGGGGGGCCTACCGATTAACGCTGACCACCTGGTGTTCCTTAAAGATAGGAGCAGAAGCAGAAATTACATGCGAGTTTATTAAACTGCATCTAAGCGTTAGATAAATAAATTTATAAAATAATAAATAAATAAATAAATAAATTTGGCCATAAACTGTTATGGGTCCTCAACAACACTGGTAGGCCATTCCAGAGAGAAAATATTTACGAAGGCTCTCAAACTCAACCTAAATGGTTGGATAGCGGACATAGACTTGTGACATACACGAGTGGGTCACCAGAAAGACCTGGAAAGGCGTATTCTCTCAAGTCGGCGTGCATTTGCGGAAGAATAGAAAAGTACATCATTACTGTTCTTCTGTAAGATGCAAAGGCATCACGAGCAGTACAATTACAATGGTTGAGCATGCATTAAGTTCATATATATTTTTAACGAAAAGCTTTGTCTCTTAAGGTTTCAATCATATCTGTAGCTGGAAAGCTGTCGCGTGAGAGGAATACAAGTTTAGGACCAAATAATGTTTTTTTTTCTGTTCACAAAAGCTGGAATGACCACATACCAATAAATTAGGCAAATGCATATGTGAGAACTGAGTGATTGCTGGATGACAAAACGAATTACTTCGGGAACATAGAGACCGGGAGGCTGGTCCCGCAGAGCTCCCCTTTCCGTCAGACGCAGGCGAGGGCTGGTATTTTGTAGCGATGTCTTATGAATTATTCTATACTAGTCTCATCATCCACCGCTCACGGCCAGCTGATCCCGTTGATAACGCGAGTGGACCGTCGCTCTGACCACTGACAAAGCGCGATAAGCGCGAAAGGGCATTAGCACCGGAAAGACATCCATACAAAATACCGGCCCAGGCCTTGAACCCTACCAGCGTCCCCCGCCTGCCGGACAGCCCAGAGTTGGTCCTTTTGGGCATTTGCTGAGCAGAATAGCCTCCCACTACCCAGGGGTTTTTACAGCGTAAGCTGTTATGGGGCTCATTCCAATAGCTGTTTCGGTTCGCGATGATGCCGGCGGCGGCGGCCGCCGGCGTTGAGCCGTAACCGCTATCGCCAAAAAAGCGAAAAAAGTACGCGTTTCCCGCTGGGATTGAACCCGCGCCCGCTGCGTGGGAGCCAGATACTCTACCACTGAGTAACGCAAACACTTGCTATTGGGCGGCGGAAAATGCCCTATAAGGCAAGCGCCTAGGGGCAGACGACCCGAGATTCCGCCAGTATGGTGGCGCCATCTAAGTAAGGTACTTTCAAACGCAGCAGGCATTTGCGTGCGCAGGCGCTGAAGACGATATGCGATTCAGACGAGACGCGCAATCAACGCGCTCCCGAGCTGCTGAGCCTCCGCAAGTATGGTGGTGCCCTCTAGTTAAGGTGCCTGCAAACGCGGCGTGCCCGACATGCAAGTTGCAGTTGTAAGGCTTGATCGGGATCACCAGACTGCTGTGCAGAGAGCATTACTAGCCGCAGCTCGCCGTCGACGCCGGGCAGACAGTTCAGATCGTTCTCGTCAAAACGAGGGGAACAGACTGCCGCTAAGACCCTGTTGTGCGTGGTGCCCAAATTGGAGCTACTCTTGAGCCACTCCACCAGCTTACGCTGTGACTGTGCTGCGTGTGCCGCGCAGGACTGCGACTTTTTCTTTATTTTAGTATTTTGCTTCATGCTGTGTATGATATGGTTTGGAACTGATGGGCATGCCTCTATAAAGTGATGGAGGTCTGCACGTGGTGTACTGCATGTCTTACATTGTGATGAGTATGCTTCTGGGTGTATTCGGTGCATGAGTAGTGGTTTAATGAAGGTGCTTGCTTGGAGAAGTCTCCGTGTAGTTGCTTGGTGTTTGTTTAATGATTTGTCAGGAGGAGGGTATATATTTATAGCGAGCTTTCCGACAGTATTGGGGGATTTCTCCGCAAGCAGTCATTTTTTCGGATTGAGATACTGTTATTAAGATCTTGATGAGGTTCTGGTTCTGGGGGGGCGTAGGTCTCTTCGGGTCTCTTCGGGGTTTTGTTTTCCGGGGAGAGATGGGCGACGCAAGTGAACCTCCCAGTTGATACTTGCAGGGCCGCGTCGTGTGCAGCGTTGTTACCAATTACCTCTGCATGGACTGGCGTCCAGATAAGTCGAACAGTTCTTCTGTGGGTAGGATGTGTTCCATGGCATGAGAATTCAGTGTGCTTGAGGTGACATTAGTCCCTTGGTAAAATTATTAAGGCTGCTTTGGAGTCGGTGACAATGCATGATGCAGTGGCTGATGCGTATGCTAAAGCTATAGAAGCCTCTTCCCGTTCTTCTGGGTGTTTAGTACGTATGAAGCTAGTTGCGATATCCATTTTTATACCCACAACAACTGCCAGAGTCATGGCTGGTTGTGACCGATACTTTGCAGCATCAACATAGACCACATGTTCAGCGTCTTTGAGCACTTTGATGAGTCTTTTGATCTCTTGCTTTCCGTCGCTCAGCGTTGTGGTTTAACTAAAATAGGCGAGAAATGTGGTGCTACTAAAGTTTGCAAGAAAAGATTTGAATGTCCCCTGAAAAGCATAAAGAGCACTAGAAGAATCCTTTGGACGATATGCGCATGATCGCAACAGGCAGACGTAATGTAGCGTCACAAGGCCTGCACCTTGTTTAGTGGGGATTTCTTTAAGAAAGCTCACATACTTTCCTGATCATGGCTGGTACTTGGGTGGATGCTGTTGCTGTTGTCTTGTATAGCTTGCACGCGAGCCAGCACTACCATCTTTACTTCCCTTACTTATGTCCGGGCTGCTAGTCTAATGTTGTTCATCATCAATTGTAATGAGCTTTCCTCACTTCAACACTTGTCCAGTCCATATCACCCTGCACAGCTTCATTTGTAGTCTTCCCGGAAGCGCCTAATGCGAGGCGTCGCACTGGCCTTTGGTTGCCATGGAGTGGTGATTGTACCCCTGACTTCAAGCAAACAACCGCATTTGAAAATGCACGTCCTAAAACCATTACACATTTCCACGTACCCCGGAGCAACTCGTACCTATACTATCCCCATAGCGCTCTGTTTCCCCTTTGCTGTTATTGTTTTTTCATGTATCTTGTGTTTGATTTGCATCTACTGCCTTCGTTTATCCACATACCAAAGTATTTATATTCTTTTAGCTGAGGTATTTCCTGACCATGTTTTGACACTGCCTGTTCACTGTTTTCATTGAATACCATAACACCTGATTTTTAACGCTATATTTCAGTCATAAATTCTCACCTTCTTGTCCACATATATTAGCCAGACGTTGCATATCACTTTGCTTGTTAGCTAGTAACAATGTCGCCCGCATAAAACAAACCCCGAAGCTGCTGCTCTACCATATATATAGACGCCTGTTTGTATGAGAAATCAAATCTGATATTGCTTCCCCCTAACGCCCTTTCTATCCTTACCATGTACATCATAAGTAGCAGCGGGGATAGAGGGCACCCCTGTCGCAGTCCCTTGTTGATATCAGCTTGCTCCTAACTCCTCATCCCTTCCCATCCAACGCAAACTGTATTTTCGAGATAAATATCCCTCCAAAGCTGTATATAGTCATTGCCTATGCCTTCCCCTTCCTGAATATCCGCATGATGCCGGTCACTCTTGAAATGGACTGCAAAGTCAAATTCCTGCAAACGTTGCGCCCATCGAGCAAGGCGGCCAGACGGGTCACGGAGACCAACCAACCAACATAGTGAATGGTGATCAGTAACGATCGTAAAGCGGCGCCCGTAGAGATGTGGCTGGAACTTCTGGACTGCAACGACGACAGCGAGGCACTCATGCTCAGTGACGGTGTAATTCTGTTCGGCCTTGCTCAACGAACGGCTGGCGTAGCCAATGGCATGCTCGGCGTCACCAAAACGCTGGACGAGGACGGCGCCGAGGCCGATTCCACTCGCGTCGGTGTGCAATTCTTTTGAGGCAGAGGGGTCAAAATGGCGAAGGATTGGTCCGGAAGAGAGCAGGAACTTCAGTTGACGAAACGAGGAGTCGAAATCTGCTGTCCAGGTGAAAGGGTTATCCTTGCGCAGCAATGAAGTCAGAGGGTAGCCAGTATCGGCAAAGTTGGGCACAAAACGTCGAAAGTACGAGCAAAGACCCAAGAAGCTACTCAGCTCGCGTTGTGACTGCGGTTGTTTAAAGCCGGTAACTGCAGCGACGTTCTGTGGGTCTGGTCGCACCCCCTGCTTGTCCACTAGATGTCCAAGTACTAGCGCCTCTCGTTGGCTAAAGTGACATTTCTTTGAGTTGAGGGTAAGGGCAGCTTGTTCAAGGCACGTCAGAACAACGTCCAGTCGATGGTTGTGCTCTGCAAAGGTGCGGCCAAAAATGACGACGTCGTCAAGATAACATAAACAAATCTCCCATTTCAGGCCGCGCAGTACCGTGTCCATAAACCGTTCAAATGTTGGAGGCGCGTTGCACAAACCAAACGGCATGACGTTGAATTCAAACAAGCCGTCTGGGGTCACAAAAGCGGTTTTCTCTTTGTCAGTTGAATGCATGGGTATCTGCCAGTAGCCCGACCTGAGGTGTACAGATGAAAAGTAGGATGCGGAATGAAGACAGTCGATAACGTCATCGATCCGGGGAAGTGGATACACATGCTTTTTCGTCACAGAATTGAGACGCCGGTAGTCGACACAAAACCTCCAGGACCCATCTTTCTTTTTCACGAAGATGACCGGCGCAGCCCAAGGGCTAGAGGAATCTTGTATGACGCCCTTGGCTAGCATGTCGTCGACCTGTTGAGCGATGATCTTGCGCTCTGACGCGGACACGCGGTAAGGCCTTATAGATGCCCGCGCATCCCATAGAGTGCCTTATGAGATGCGCGGGCCCCGTGTTGATCCTGTGGCGAGCCCGCGTAGTTGGAACGTGAACTTTGTTAATGTTCTGCGCGAAATCAAACAATGACGCATGCTTTCGAAGGACGCTGACCAGGGCTTGACGCTTCTCTGACGACAATGACTTGTTGATCATTTTTAGAAACGGCAACGAGTCTTCAGCACCGTGCTCTTGGGATTCACGGGACGTGTCATCAGTTAAAGCGCCTATGCTGAGACTGGTATCCACTTCAAAATAGGCAAGTCAGATACCGCTGGGTAGCGCAACAGACTGGGAGGCTAAATTTGACACCCATAGTGTAGTTGTTCCGCAGGCCACAGAGAGGACGCATCGAGGTACGAGCACACTTTTCTTCACAACCATCGAAGGCACAGGCTCAACAATTGCATCAAATGTATCGGCGTCGGCACCGCAAGCAGCAACTCGTACTCTGGATAAGGAACGTGCCGGTAAGACAGTATCTTCAATGACGGCGAGAGTGCGTGAACATGTAGCAGGTTGGTCAGCAAGAGGAGAGAGGAAAAGCTCGCCGGTACCGCAGTCAACAGTGGCACCGCACTGTTGTAGGAAATCGAGGCCAAGAATTACGTCGTGAGTGGATTTAGCAAGCACTGCGAATTCGGCTTGATACACGTTATCGGAGAAGTAAACGTTCGCGGTGCACACACCAATAGGTCGGAGCCACTCGCCACTCATAGCACGAAATGTATTAGATGTGTCCCAGCGAAAGATCACTTTACGGCCTAGTCGGGTTTTGAAATGTTGGCTGATAACAGAGACACTCGCTCCTGTGTCCACTAAGGCCAAAGTAGTAACATTGTCCACTAAAACACGAATCTTATTATTACACATGGCGACTGGAGGAGGCATAGGGGCATGTAGCTGAAGATGACTAGCGACCGCACCTCCATTGGTCGCGCCGCCTAGTTTCCCGGCGGCGGTGACGTGAGACGCCATCGCGGAGATGGAGACCTGCGCTGGCATGAAGGCGGCGGCGTCAAGCTCCGCACAGAAGCTGGTGAGTCGCTACGGTAATTCGCCTGGTAGAGCGTCCTGCTATCAGAATCAGAGGACCAACGTGTCTCGTCACCTTGTCGCTTGCCCCGCCGATTAAAAGTACGCGGTCGTTCATAGGACGGTGGTGACGTGCGACGGCGGTGAGGACAAAATCGGGCGATGTGACCGCGAATGCCGCATTGGAAGCAGATCGGGCGTTCACGGGACCCACTGAAATTGTCAGTAGGAGGATAACTGGCACGGCCGTCCCACTCTTGAGGAACTGCAGGCGGTCTGCGTGAGTAACCGCTGTGAAACTGGTAACTGGGATGCGCGTTCGTAGTATGGTTTGACAGTCCTGGACGAGGCGCGAAGTTGTAGGCATCTACGGAGGCGGCGGTAATGGACATCTCACCAAAGTCGCCGGAAGAGAAAGGCTCTCGAACCTGAGGAGTCGAGAGGGAAACCGCCTGGCGTCGGTCAAGCTCTTCTCGCACCACTTGCCGAATCATTGAGGCGAGGTCGGATAGAGCTGAGATCACGTCAACACTGGCGACGTTAGTCACGTTGGCCAGGCGACCGAACTTCGGTGTGATACGCCGAGCTTTGAGCGCTTCAAATGTGCGGCAGTGCAGAACGACGTCCGTTACGGATTCCAGACGGTCTTTTCCTATGAGGAACTGGTGCACGTCCTCAGCGATCCCTTTCAGCAGATGGCCAACTTTATCCTCTTGTGACATCTGAGGGTCCCGGGCCTTGCACAACTTAAGCACTTCCTCGATGTACGTAGTGCAAGTTTCGCCGGGTATTTGAGCTCGCTGCATTGGCGTTTGCTCTGCACGCTTTTTTTTAGCTGTCGGATCTCCGAAACACTTCTTAATTTGGTCTACGAACTTCTCCCAAGTTGTCAAGCTTTCTTCATGGTTTTCAAGCCACACAGACGCTGTTCCCTTGAGGAAGAAGGCGACGTTGTTAAGCTGGGCGGTGGTATTCCAGCCGTTGAACCGACTTGCTCGTTGGTAGAAGCTGAGCCATCCGTCCCCGTCTTCTCCGTCTTTTCCAGCGAAGGTGCGTGGCTCGATGTAGGGCTGCCATGGAACGCTGGTAGAAGGTGGCGGATTGGCGCCGTCAGAAGTCATCTCTGGTGACAGACCGGCAATTCGGCGACTTCGTCGAAACTCCACCTATTGCGCCTCAGCGGTCGGTTCGTTGTCGTTCTTCGGAGGCGCCATTGTTTTACCCCGCACCTCCACCAAAACTGTTACGATGGGGTGCGTTTATTTAAAGATGAATCGATGAAAAGGGCAAAGGGTTGCCGCGCCGACACCGAGCGGCTCCAAAGACAAGCGCGCTTCGTTCTCCTCTTCTGTCCTTCCGAAGCTTTTGCGTAACAATATGTTGCGGTCTACGTTGTCATACGCTCCGGTAATGTCTAAGAAAGCCACATATAGCGGTCTCTTTTCTTCTCTGGTTATTTCCATGCACTGAGTAAGGCCAAATAAGTTATCATCCAGACGCCTACCTATTTTGAAGCCATCTTGGAGTTCTCCCAATATGCCATTCTTCTCTGCATCTCGTGATTCTATGGCGCCACGTCGCACGCAGAAATAGAAGCACTTTCGCAGTTACGGCAACGTCTTTTATTAGGATTCGCACCATCAGAGCAGACGGCTTTTCTCAATAATGACGACAAAACGTCCCCAATATACCGTGTTAAATGAGAGAAGACACTAAGCAAAAGCTGATATTATCATTGATATTGTGCTGTCGATTTGAGAAGGAAGTAACAAGGCCGCCGAATTGGTATCGAAGCGGATTGCCCAGGAGACTCCATCGTTGCACTAGCCACGCTACCACTCATTACCTGCAACGCTAAATGCCAACGTTAGCGGGCGCACGTAATCCCCAGAGCTCTTCATATAGCATCGCACCACATTAATTTTGTAACGTTTACGTTAGCGTGTACATAGCATACTCTATGTTACTGAAGCCGTCTAATGTGCTTTACAAGAACCGTGTAGATAATGCGAATGCGCACCTAACACTTTAATTCCTTGTATTTGGTTTCGCAAAGCGCGCTATTTGAGTATTTCTTTACGTGAAGTACTTAAAGTGAATTTTCCCCGATGCGCTTCAAACACTCCAACCGAGCTGCTCGATAATATGTGGAGTGTTTTCGGACCTATAGCTGCGTACCATGGGCTAGTAAAGAAGAATCACACGGATGACGTCACCGGACGTCCGGATGTACTACTAGCTCATCCCAATGTTTCAGGCCTGCCCTGTCGGTGGAAAAACAAAGGAACATCTGCCACCACGCTAAAGATTCGCAAATGGACACAAATTACAGGGTTCCAAGGATAGCTAAGGCCACCTGCTGTATGCTTCGAATAAGATATAAGGTATGTGATGTTTCGATGTAACTAACGCCATATTTATGCGGTAGCCACAACCGATCCCACAGGGAAAAATATTTTAAATGTGCAGCTAAGTTGCATGCCAGTTCAGCAGCAACGAAAGATAAAATAAAGATAGCACTTTGTGGTTCAGGTAGTCTCTCAGCAGAAGCCCAATTTAGGCTGCGTCACAGGTGCTGGAACTGTGCTCTGTAATTTAGAGCTCCCTTAAAACAGAAGGGCCCGTATCTAAGACAAAATCAACTGCAAGAAATACAGTGGTACCGCATGAAGTAGCAGTAGCCCATGTATTTGCCACTTGCTTTCCTCAGAATGCAGCAATTTAGACCCATTTCCTTAAATTTATACGCGATGTACTCGGTTCCGCGTGCGATTCTGACGAGAACATTAGTATGCAGCGGACCATGACTCGATGGACCTGGCCCTTGAAGAGTTCTCTTGCGAAAGAATTCCTGGTTTTAGGCAAGAAAGTCTGCGTTAGGGTAGATGCACGGATGCTCCTCTTCACGCTCGGAATTCCCCGCATAACCACTTGAGACGTAAAGTGAACGTGTCTCCTCTGTTCTGTTCTCGTTTCTTTTCTCAATTTCGCATTTAGGACCAACGTTAAACAGAAGAATGCCTGTTTCTTTATCGTTGAGCGCACGGTTGGGCGAAACCCTTGGCCTGAAACACAATATTACCTTACCTCACCGTGTGTCGTCAGCATTTACACTATCGCAGCGCTCTCGAGGAGTACGTAGTCGCGCGAGATCTCTAAAACTCGCGTTTTAATGCGCTGATGCGAGAGATACGAAATGCTAGAGCGAGTAACGCGGCCCAACGCAACCCGTCACAAAGCGAAAACAAGGCAAGCGGGAAACGAGCACAAGCGTTTACCACGTTGACATTCTTTAGTTATTATTGCCGTTGTATTTTTGTTTTCAGCGCTAGCAATGCCGCTCGCCACATTTATAGTTGGCGTTCTTTTTTTTTAACTTCGACTAAGCGCCTCTACTTGGTGCAGCCCTCTGCTTTCATTGTCACCGCTGGGACCGAGAAAAAGCAGAGGAACGCAGCAAGTGCTATCTCGGGGAAATTGTGCACGCAAGGCTGTCCTGTGTACGAAGTCTTGTGCCGCGGGCTGCTCGCCCCGACGTTAGACAACTTTGTTCAGGAGCGTTCTCGAAGACACATTGTAATACCCAAAATCATTCAAGAGGAAAAAAAGAAGGTCGCATAAAAACTGCTGAATGGTCGTCATTAAAAGAAGCAATATTGAGTGCGAACTCGTTGCATTATGTTTCACACATTTAAAAAAAGAGCGTGATACAAATATAGTGCTAAACATTTGAGCGGCTTTGTACGTGCACCATGAGGGCGACACTCGGACGACAACTGATAAAATTAGTATATCCTGTTAATTCTACAGAACATAATTTGCTCGCTAGTGACGCTTCCCGTGTGTTATCAATGAGCGTGCTTGGTGTCGGCTTTTATGGTCGAATATATGCTAGGCAGAATGAAGGCCCCTTTAGTAATGCAGCCCAGTGTGGCGCGCTGAGAAGGCGCATTGTGATGAAACACTGATCGTAGCAGCACGTAGCAGAGATGCAGGGATGTTATAAATTAGGCACAACGCCACACCCCTGAACGAAGGCGCCTGTGACAAAACGCACTGTGACTTTCTATAAAGCTTCGTGTGATGAAAACGGAATGGAAATTGGGGGCGGAACGCGAGAATGCCTGCGTACAGTGCATTGGGCGTGAGTTTTTTTATTTCAATTTCATTTATTTGAATTCCTACATTCGCCCGAAAGCATTACAGTAGCGGGGGGGGGGGGGGGGTTGAAATACAAGAATAAGAGCAAAAAATGCGCATCAACATACGAAAAATTGAACAAGTGCGCAGAATTCAAAAAAATTGCGCAAAACAATAGGATGTGTATAGCAGGCAAAAAGAACCGCACTACTAACATCAACAACATAACAGCAAATAACAAAGCAGCAATACCAACACGGTTTTATGCATTCAACACATGTTGTCTCACAGCTTCAATGAAATGTTCTTCGCGGACCATGGTCATGACGTCCCTATATATTAGCTCACTGCGCAGTTTCTGGACGTAACGCCACATACTTTAATAAACATTTCATGTGCAGGTCACGCCATACAACCTCAAAAGCCAAACTAAGGAAGAGGGAGAAATGTGAATCTCATGGGTAATAATATAGGCAGTACACTATATTATCCATCCAGCCCTAGCGATGAGAAAAAGTGTTTTCATGATTTGTCCTTTTACTTCCAAACAGTTATATAGCCAAGACATGCGAGCCTATCCCCTGCTTTCCGTTTTCGCATGTTTTATTTTGTTCTTTTTTTTTCATTGTCCGCGTTAGTTTGGTGGTGTGCACGGTACGCCGTCTCGTGCATGTGTGTGGTGAGGTAGTTGAGTACAGCCCTGGGGTTCTTGTGTCTGCATGCACAACACATACAGCCACCGGGAATACCTTGATTTAACTTTGCACGTAACCACGAATAGACGTGAGCGTTAGGCTTCGTCCAGCACAGCTCACTGAGATTCTCTTCCCAGACACCGATAATGTATTGACTGTGGCCAAACAAACCGTTTCGAAGGCACAGAAGAAGAAACTTGCGACGCCACGCTACCCACACCCGCTCTACTGGAGACAGTCATCTTGGCAGTTGACTTGCATCGACTGGTTTTGGTAATGTCAGTTGGAGTGAACTCCCATTTAGATGCCATTGGAGCAGCCGTGTAATACCACTCAACTGTGATTGACCTAACGACCGTTCGACTCAACGGCAGTAAATTGCCGGATAACAGGGCTATAACGCGATGGCAAAGGCCAGCGGTTCGCATCTTCTGCCGCATCTTCCGTGCTGATTACTAATTACACCATTATGGTGATGCGCACGCTTTGTTCAAGAAATATTGGTTGTTTGTAGACTTGATATTTCCTCTAGAGTCGACAGCACTGTACACTGTATACCCAGTACATGTATAGCAATTTGAGCCGACGTGAAGTTTTGATTGTTCGAAAGCACACGGATGACACCCATTATAGATCGTCGCACGGATATGACTTGACGATCTGCAACTGGCCCCTCATGAACCCGAGTTTTCTGAGCGTAGCGTTAAAAAATCAGGAATCACGGCAGAGGTAGAGGTGCACATTATAGCAGTCGTAGGCAGAAGGGAAGACTGTCGATGTCGATGTATTTGGCGGACAGACAGATAGACAAAGAACTTTAATGGAGGTCCTGAGAAGCTCTGTTGCCCCCTCTCAGGGAGGCGACGAAGCCACGGGCCGCACCCACGTGGGGACGGAGAGACCAAGCTCCAGCGCCGCATCGTGGGCTCTCTGGACAGCCCAAAATTGGCATGACTGGTCGGAGCTCCGAAGAGCAGAGCTCCACTCCTCTGCAGTGCATCGATGCGGGCCCCTCTGTAACGAGGGGCATCCCCAGAGCATGTGTTCCAAAGTACTACATTGTTCGCAGCTAGGGCAGTCTGGACTAAAGCAGTCTGGATTGATGTAGTGAAAGAAATTCAGGTTGGGATATGATCCCGTGTGAAGCATGCGTATGTATTTGACGATTCGAAATTTTAGATGTTTCTATGCGGGTGCTTTACTGCCTGAGCAGTTATTTAAGTGCAGGTACCCCGTTAAAATGCTTAGTATTCGTTGCCTCCATTCAGGCACACGGCTTAAGTAGGTGGGCTCTTGTCTCGCACTGTGTTGATCTTCTTCAAATAAAAAAATACTCCATCTCCCGCTAAACGGAACCATGTGTGGATGCGAACAGCCGGGGGATGGTTAGCTTGAGCGGGGGCTGGTTTCGTGGCAGCGGCCCGAGCGCTCATCGCGGCGCTGCACAGGAGAGAGAATAAGGCGCGCGCGCTCCGTCATTTTCATACCGCTGAGCTACCGTGGCGCCCCCAGCGGAGTATGCAGCTGTCGCACCACCTGTCGAGCACACCGCTCCAGATTCCTAGAGGAGAGAATGGGGGGAGCGTAGGAGAGGAGAGAGAGAGAAGGGGCGGGGCGCGCATGCGCTGTGGGGGTGTGGCACGCGGGCGCCGCTCCGTGTGTAAGTGGTTCGTGTGGAAAGGGAAAGGTTGACGCTATCTTCTGCAGCCCTTGAGGGAGCACGGCTCAGCGCCAACAGGGAGGGGAAAGTGGGAGAGAAAGGGGATAGGGTGAAGTCGTCGGCATGGCTGGGCGAGGCAAACCGGCAGGCTGTGGGAGCACGTATCAGGCCGAAATGGTAGGCCTTGGAGTGCAGCTTAGACCGCAGGGGTGTTGTTCCGGACCTGTCAGGTCTGGGGTGGGTTGGGAGGCCGCTAGGCCATCCGTCTGTTGCAGAAATCTGGTCTTAGAGGTGCGCGGAGAGCCCTGACGAGTCAAGGTACTCCACGACGCCTCGAAGTGCAGAAAGATGATGTCGGCCGGGGAAGAGATCTTCCTCTTTGCCAGAGGCTCGGAGGCCCAGGCGGCGGAACTCCTGCAGGAGTGGGCCCCGCTGTTGCAGGTACGCCGGGTAGGCCAGCAGGAGGTGCTCCGTGGTTTCCGGCTCCCCACAGGAAGCGCAGGCCGGGGACGTCGCTCGTCCAAGGCGATGGCTGCGTGCTGCCGTCCAGCTGCAGCCAATCCGGAGCCGGAGCATGAGCGAAGTCTCCCTGCGAGCTAGGCCTCGCTGGGGGAGTGGGCATTGGGGGGCGTCCCAGTGACACCCGCTTGTCTGGGTGGTGGGTCACCAGGTGTCGCAATAGCCTAAGTGTGGTGAAGTCCCCCTCCATCATGGCCCGGCTGAGGGGCACAGTCTTTCGCCAGGGTGTCGGCTTCCTCGTTACCCGAGATCCCTACGTGGGCGGGGATCCAGTGTAGGGATACCGGGTGGCCTGCATCCTGCAGCGCCGTCAGCCGGGTAGACAGCAGGGCGACTCCAAGAGTGGCGCTTCCTGGCCTCTGTAAGCCGAGGAGGGCTGCCTTGGAGTCGCAGAGGATGGCTGCCGGCACGTCAGGGAGTTCCTCGGTGAGTAGATCGACGGACAGGTGGAGGCCTGCCAACTCCGCTGCTGTCGAGCTGGCATGTCTGGGCAGACGACACTACTTGCTCTTCTGCAGGGCAGGTGCCGTGCAAGTCGCCGGGGCAGAGCCGGGGACTGGGACCACCGAACCGTCGACGTACACCAAGAGGTGGTCTCCGAGAGTCTCGTCCAGGAGGCTGGCGGCTGTCTGCTGCAAGGCACAGGTAGGCGAGCGCCTCTTAGAGGTCCCGAGGAGCTCCGTGGTGATCAGGACTGGGGGTCTCTGTGGTGGGGGCAGCTGTACCGCGTTCGCCCGTGGGTTGCCAACTACCTCCTCATATAGGCGGCACAGCTGGCCCATTCTTGAGGATGGACGGGACTGGAGGCGACGCAGCAGGCCTCTGCCGTCAGGAGCATGGTGAAGGCGGTCGACATGGCTTTGTCCCTGTTGCAGAAAGAGGAGCAAAAGGGGCCATGCTCCCGCCTCTGCAAGGGTGGCGGCGATCTGCGAGCTCCGTGGGGCGCCCAGGCAGAGTCGGATGGCCGCCCGGTGCTGCAGCTCCAACTTTCCAAGGCGACGTGGCGGCAGCGCCACCATCGGGAGAGCGTACCGCAGACGTGATGTGGCCACCGCCTCGTAGACCCGTAGGACCCACCTGACGGGGCGGCCCTGTCCGCGGGCAAGGAGCTGTGACACGGCCTTGCGGACCCGAATCGTCTGCGCCTGCATGGCCCCGACAGCTGGTTGCCAGGTTAGCCGGTGGTCGATGCGCAGCCCAAGGTACGAAACAGTCGTTGCGATGTTAATTCAGGGGGGAAATACGTTCGATCTAGACGACATTGCGATTGCCTTTGCTGCCATGTGGCCTCAAAATTTTCGCCATGCATGTGTACCCAGGCATCTGATAAATTGTAGTCTTTCACTATACGAGATAATTCAGCTGCATGCGTATTGGAAGCGTTTTGCCTTGCCCCTCGTGAGTCGCGCATAGGGCCGATCACACAATTAAAATCGCCAACCATGAAAAACGGATGGTTGTCTAACAAAAATGGGGAGAGTCTAGCAAAGAAGCCATTGCTATCTTGACATACGGCGGGCCCATAGACATTAAATGGCCGAACTTTCCTCTCGCCCCAAAAGAAATCAAAAGCGATCACACGACCTTCTAAATCAAATAGGCGGTGACTTCCGTGTAGAAGCACCCTACGAAAAACAACTCCTACACCTCGACATCACCCAGGGCTATATGAAAAATATGCTTTTACAGAAAATTCATCGCAAAACTATTTAACTTCCTGCTTGTTCCTTAAGTTACACTCCTGAAGAAAGAGGAGATCGACTTTTTTCTCGCGGGCAAAATGAATTACTTCGCTCTGTTTATATCTGCTACGAAATCCCTGTGCGTTAAGTGTCATTATGTGCAAATACATGGTGAATGAGTAAGTTGCGTACAAAATCGACTAAGGCATTTAAATGGCTTACCATAGGTAAGTTGCGCACTGAATGGGCGTCGTACATCGTTGGAACAGCCAGAACGCAGCAAAGTAAAAAAGAGCATAGGATCATCACAGCAGCGAACGTGAAACAGGCACTGATTATGTTCCTCAAGCAGGTTAGTCGGTAGCAAGCTGATTCCTACAATACCAAGGTTGCAGGGTCTCGCACAAGGACGGGAACGCGACGTCTGCGCCAAGCATCGTTCCGTGAACGCTCCGTCAGCTTCGTAGTGGGGAGTAGAGGAAAAGCAGTCCTTACGGGCAGCGGAAGCGGTGTAAGGTGCCATCGTTAGTACGTCCCTGAATCGGAGACAACGTCCATGGTAGTGGTGTCTCGTGGCAATTTCTTGCATTTCTTGGAGGGTGTCGCCGTTGGTTCTGACGACGTAGAACTCTCTGAAGACAGAATTCTTTTGGCGTCTTCAGACGCCGTTTGCGAGCGCGTGCGTCTCTCCTTCACCGCCGTACTGGTACTACTCGCAAGCGCTGTCGTTGTCTTGACAACCGGCGTGATCCTCGACGGACGGGCCGAGACTTCGGAGATGCCGACATGGCGTCCGTCTGCGTCCTCGCCAGCGTTCGGTGTTGTAGTACATGTAAGAAGCCGTTCTCGCTGTGATCGCGTAAGCGGGGCGTCTAACGCAGGCTCCTCGTCATCTTCCGTTGCAGACGATGACATTGTGGCAGGTAGCGTCTCGTTGCTCTCCGCGTCAGTAGAGGGACAAGACGCTGCGTCGCTCGCACCGGCGGACGCTGGCGTCGGCACCTCTGGTGCACTTTGTTCTTCTCTTGGTTGATCGGTGGTTTGCGTCTGCACTGTTCCTTCAGGTGCGCTGTCCTCCAGAGCTGGTTGGGCGGGCGTTGCTGGTGCCACTGCAGCAGCATACGAACGTGGTTGCACGCAGTCAACAGTGGCGTGCTCGCCATTGCAACGTCTGCATGGCGCATTGCACGTTGCAGTGGGATGGCTGAAAATGGCCCATCGGGCGCATCGAGATGACGTGCAGGATGCCCCAAAATGACCTTCTGCGCCGCACTTGGAGCACACTCTCTTCATTCCTTTGTATTCCAGCATTACCCGAAAGCCAGTCACCATGATGAAATTCGGTGGAGGTTTTACCATCTCGAGCTTGACCAGTCGGCTGCCATTGCTGATGTCCGTCCTGTCCTTGAAAACAACATCGGAAAGGCCTCGGCACTTTCCATACGGTGCAAGTGCAGCAGTCAGGACGTCGTCACTGACACAGGGTGGAAGACGATACACCGTCACATAAACCACTGGAGTGCCCATGCGTTCCATCGGTACGATCTTCTTGGCGAGTAGCAAAGAGCCTTTCGCCGCCATCTTGGCTGCCTGAGCCGCGGAGCAGACTGCCAAAAACTTGTTGCCGCCATGATGTTGCAGATACTGCAAACCTCCGGCACCTACGACTTCTTCGACGGACTCGATGATGGCGTCAACCGGCGTTGAAAGCGGTATATTGAAGAGAAAGCACTTGGCTTTCTTAGGGCGTTGCATGGGCGCTGGTGTGTCTATGACTGCTTCACCTAAGCAACCACGACGATTGCAATGTGCGGTGCCCAGGCTGATGACGCGTATGAAAAGATGCGCCGAGAACAAAACGAGATGATCCGGGCAACCACTCCAAAGTTACCGAGAACAAAACTAGATCATCCGGGCAATCAGTCAAAAGTTGAACAAATGCTGTCTCTGGCCCGCAACTATTTGCACAGAACCGCATGACATGCGCTAGTTTACTGCCTAAAACAGGTACAAAACATATTGCTTCCCATTTCTTCCTAATGATTGTTCACAATATCACTCAAGCTTCAACTTTTTAGTACGCTGAAGTTTTATTTGTCATTTCTAATAGCAACGTTCAAAAGGCAGATACAGCGCACCATACACTTGGGCGGGGTCGCCTTCGTCGAAAGGCGAGCCCGCCCCGTGACCAGGAATCGATACTGCGACCTCATGTTCAGCGGAAGGATGACATGGCCACTGAGCCGTCACGAAGGAGTGCATACCGTTACAACACCTCCTAGACTAGACAGAGCCTAAAGAAAGGCAACAATAAATTAAGTTAAGTAGCACACACAAAAAAATAAAAAAATAGAACACTAACGTGTCGTCAATTTTATGTGTGTGTTCGTGCTTTTTGAGTGCGATACATAAATGAATGATAGATCACCAACTAGTCCAGAAGGCCCATGACATGGCGTTAAGGTTAAACCTTACTGTCCCGACGTGGGAGCCGCCTGCGTCATCATAAGGGTTGATCTTCAGGACCTGAATAAAGTTTATCATACCATACCATACCAACTAGTTCTTTCTATAGCCATGCTATATGAACATTTCGAACATAAAAAGGGGGTTAACATTTTTATTGCAATACACAGTGTCGGCAAGACATACTTACACGGTATACATCGTGTCCCATGCAACTTTAGCCAAACATTAAAAAAAGTTGAAGAGGATCCCTCAGCATATTCTTATAAGATGAGAACGCGAAAGCATTTCTTTTGCTAGGTTGTTAGGGAGGGCTGCTGCAAAGTGGTGTTGCCGAGTTGTGCTCTAAAGAACGAGGCAATGTGTGAGGTGCGCGCTTTCGAGTACCTAGCCAATAAACGCGGCCGCGGCTGCAGGTTGTTGCTGCGGTGGAGTGGAGCGCGCTCAGATTGTTGCTAAGGCAGGCGTTGACGCCGGCGTCAGTTCCGGTGGGAGAGGTCACGTGCTTCCCGGACACGGCTTTCGTGGACGCCTTTTGCGGATGCCACTGGGTACGCGCTTTCGCCAACCTAGCCAAGACACGCATTCGCGTTAAATGCAAATGCCACGCCGTTGGAGAGAACCAAGGTAATGTCGCTTGCCGTCGCTTGGAGATAGATCATTTCTTTGCATTCTGCCTAATTGCATAATTAGTCGTAAATAATTAATAAACTTCTAAAGTATTATAATTAGATGGGAAGTGTCAATGAAAAAATTGTAGAACATCATGAAAAACTTCCGATACAGCTTTCTGTTGCTCAATACGTGCTACATAAAAGTGTTTTTCAGAGCGTGAGAAAAGCCCGCGAATACACACAAAATTACCGCGTGACTGGCCGCTCGAGGCACTTTGCGTGTACTTGCAGGCTTCTTTTACGCTCTAAAAAAATCGTTATTAATACTTTAGCACTCTATTACGAGTACCTCCATCCGCCACGCGAGAAACGTAATGCGTGTATTTTCACAAAAATGCGTAATTTGCGAAGTTAAGACATTTAATAAATATAATTATGTTAATGTAGATGATTTGTAGCTTTAAAAGCGATACGTAACAATCGAAAAAAAAATTACCACAAAGAATATCTGAGGGATACATGGGACTCCATGGAAAATGCATGGGGAAGCTTATAGTAGGGGTGGGCCAACATAAAGTTTCGGAGTGGGCCAACTGAAATTTAGGGTGGCCCACTTTGTAATTTAGGAGCGCGCCAACTTTAAATTTAGGAATGGCACATCTGAAATTTGGGGTTATGCGTACGCATACTTAGTCAACTCATGTGGAGTTTCTGCATACCTTTAAGCATGATATACTTTAAGCTCCCGTTGTCAGCGGACTTCCAGTGACCTTGAGCCAAAATCCACAGGCGTTATCCGGGCACTCAAACGCACACAAAGGAGAACATCCGGGCATCGTTGCTGACAAGGAAATTTATTTACCCGTAGGCACGCGTACAACAGTTGTATGAACGTAGAGTACAATATAACGTACCACACATGCAATACATCGTACTTGATATAAACAAAACAGATGCGCAAACAAAATAGTAAATTGCGTCTGCTTGACATTGACTTTGCCACACATCGAAAACATTACGATAATGTACATGCAAAATAATAAATGTCAGCCTCGGATTCATGAATATGACACCCGGAGCACACACAAGTACATTTTCTACTCAGGGAAACAAAATTTGGGCATTATTCTGGCTGTAGCAAAACTTTGCCTCGAGACACGGTTAGGTACCGAGTAGACCAGCGGCGAAGAAATGAGAACAAAGTGAGATCATCCGGCCAACCAGTCAAAACTTAAGAAAATAGTCTCTGGCCCCTGACCCTTTGTACAGGGCCGCATTACATACGCTAGTTACTGGCCAAAAAGTTACAAAAAATATTGCTTCCAATTTCAACATAACGTTTGTTCACAATATCACTCAAGCTGTAACTTCTAGTACACCGAAGTTTTATTTCTCATTTCCAATAGCGACGTTCAAAAGGCAGATCTTCTTCTTCTTCTTTCTGGGGTTTTACGTGCCAAAACCAGGTCTGATTTTGAGGCACGCCGTAGTGGAGGGCTCCGGATTAATTTTGACCACCTGGGGTTCTTTAACGTGCACTACAACACAAGCACACGGGCGTTTTTGCATTTCGCCTCCATCGAAATGCGGCCGCCGGGGCCCGGATTCGATCCCGCAACCTCGTGCTCAGCAGCGCAACGCCTTAGCTGACTGAGCCACCCCGGCGGGTATTCAAAAGGCAGATACAGTGCACCATGCCTTCAGGCAATGCAGGGTCATCTATGAATAAAGAAAAAAAAGAAAACACTTGATTGTCATCTTTTGCTAATGAGACAGGGTTGCTCGTGCTCTTTTCAACGCCACTGGTCCGTAGAGTTGCACACATTTGCAGCCGTACACTTAGACGCGACAAGAAGAAAAAAATTGCCCCCATCTCCTGGAAGGGAATCGTGAGGAAATACGAATGCATTTCTTGCGCCGAAAGTACACGGCGTAGTAATTTTAATGGCGTAAATTAATGAGGAGACGAGGATTTGTACCGCAACCATTTATTTACACATTCATCACCACCTGTTCGTGTTGTCATTGTACCTGACGGCCATAATCACAGCCCTGTGGTCGCTAAAGTGTACAGTCAAAGGGTCTTTGAGAAGCATGCGCATGTCTGTTTGACGGCACAACCGGCAGTCCAGCGTCTTGGGCATGGCTCCTTCGGCTCCGCTGAGCTCCTCGTCTTCGGGTGCGTCTTCCAGCCACAGAATGACGTGCACGTGCGCGCTGCCGCGCTGCTGAAACTCGACTCGCTTGAAGTAGTCTCGCACAACTTACGGCCTGAACGGAGAGCAGCGCTTGTCCCTGAGCACGTTCATGATCACTTCGAAGAGCGAATGGGAGAGTGGGGCGCAGGGAGGAGAGAGAGCGAACGGCGAGAGAAGGAGCGGCGAAGCACTGCACCTACCCTCTGCTACGCTCTCTCCACACACGCGAGAGCTCCGCCGAGTTCCCGCGATGCGAGCGCCCTCACAAGCCAGAGCGCGCTCCTCCTCTCCACTCACTCTCCGCTACTCCGCCCGCACCATTTGCTCCGGTTTGCTAGGGGCGAGGATAAGCGCGCGCGCCCGCAGCTGTTGCTATGGGAGAGGGAATGAGAGCGGAGAGATAACACCTGCCGGCGCGCGGACACCGACAGACGCCTGACATGCCCCGAGTAAGAAATGCATTCGCATTTAAAAAATCCGTGCGGGCAATCCTTCACTAGTATTATTTTGGGACAACCTTGATGATGTATTTTACCATGAAGTATTAGCGAAACCATCATTGTTTTCTTTAACTGCCTCAGCAATTTGGTAATTATGGATGCCTTTCTTACTGTTTCAGTTTTTATTTGTTATTACAGTTAGCACGAGTTAAGTCGTAGGCTAAGTTTGAGCGGTAAAATAAATTTTATGCGTAAGTGTCAAATCACCCATTGAGCGAAATGCAGCTCCACTAACGTGAAACCTGGAGACGTCCGAAGCATGCAGTGATGCACCGATAATGGGGTCATACTGCCTTAAGCAATGACTCACAGCACCTTAAACGCGGCCTCCCCATTACGACGACAGAAGAGAAGTGAAATTCTACGCTGTAATGATGAGCGACAACGCAGTCAGCTGTGGAAGACGACGACGATGACGAACGCGGGAGCAGTGGCACAAGCGTATGCCGAGCACAAGCACGAGCCGCTTTCTTACCGTGACAACGACAGGACACGCCAACAGCCCGGGCGGATAAGGTGGTTCACACCTAAAGGTGGGGACAGACGCTCAGCGCACTGCACTGTTGGAAGAACAAAAAAAAAATCACAGCATATCCACGGGGTGAATGATGATGAGTGGGCGAAGCTCCGGAGGGAATCATCGGATCTCCCGCTTAAGGGGACGCTAGCACAAACGCGTTAGAAACGTGCAGTACTCTCTAGTAAGGGGGAGCGGCCACAGCGTCTTACGCAGCCATTTACACATGCCGGAATGTGCACCGCGTTTGCCGACGCCATCACATGACTGCGGAGAGAGTATACCCCCCGTATTCATAAACGCTCCTCGACTTGAACTTGACTTGCCACCACCTTGGGCAGCGCGTTCGAAACGCGTTGAAGGTAAGGCGGAAAGGCCACAGCGTCTTACACCAGCTTCTTACACGGGCCGTAACGCGCTAGCACAAACGCGTTAGAAACGCGCTAGAAACGCGGCCTTTCGTTAATGTTGGGTATTTATTGCCATCGTGGTGCGTGTGTCTAGGTGCGCTTCGTGGCGTAGTGGGCTAACGCCGCGCGCTCGGAAGCGAGGAGTCCCTGGTTCGATTCCGCGCTACGGACACAACTTCGGAATTTTTTTTCTCAGACTGGTTACACACTACTGCTACTACGACGGGGACGGAACGGGTGCCGCTATAAGGAGCTTCGCTCCTAAAATGGCCGCGTATCTGCGTGCTTCGCTGCAAATGTCGTCGAAAGACGATAGTCTTCTGCCGGCCGTACTACATGAGTGCTGGTCTGATCCGCGGCCACCCGTGATGCTGTTCTCGTACCATTTCCGCTTCCTGGGCACGCTTGAGACGACGAGCGTCGGCACGCCGGCGCTTCTCCACTGCAATTTGGTCGTCGGTCTTTTCCCTGCGTTGTCTGGGCATGTCTTGTAGAGTGGGTTGTATTTCATCAAGCGGCCATTTATGTTTTGCCCTGCCTCAGACAGCGCTTCCTTTATGTTGAATCGGCCGCATCTGGCTGGCATTGATAAAATTGAGGAGACGGAATCGGCCGCATCTGGCTGGCATTGATAAAATTGAGGAGGCGCTGCGTGAGACATGGACGCCATCTGGCAATACATCGGGAAACATGAGCTTGTGCAGAGGGTTTCCTTCCTCCATGGCAGAGGGCGCTCGTCGGCGCGCAGTCGGGGAAACACGAGCTTGTGCAGAGGGTTCCCTCCCTTCGTGGCAGACGTCGTTCGTCGGCGCGCATAGCATGGCATTTTCAGCGCAGCTTAAGAAACTAGGGTCTTTAAAGTTACGTATCTATGTATTTTCTATTAAAGGAACACACCTCCTAATACTTACCTAGTGATGTTGCGCCTCAGATAGGCGTAATATTTACTTTTTGATCGATAACGTTCACAAGTATGAACACCCGTACCAGTTTAAGTAGTGCGGGCGGTAAGCAAGTGGTCCAACTTTGGCCGGGTGGCTGAATCGGTTGACAGACAGACAAACAGAAAGACAGACAGACAGACAGACCAAATTTTCAGCGTTTAAGTTCCCCAAGACAGACAAAGAACTTTTATTTTGGTCCTGAGAAGACGATGAGTGTCCCCCTTAGGGGACATCGTCCGCGGGCCGCACCCACGATGGAGCCGGGAGGTGGAGTCTCTCGGCGACCTCGCGGGCTCTCTGGACAGCCCTGAGCTGCTCTTCCTTGGCGGAGCTGGTGACGAGCCGGAGCCAGTCTTCCTCCGAAGAGGGAGACCCTGAGCCCCCGCGCAAATCTAGGCACTGCCAGAGCATGTGTTTAAAAGTGCAGCTGGGATGTCCGCAGCGCGGACAGCCCGGATCGATGCCTACTTTAAATTTTGAATAAATAAATGGAGACGGATAAGTCCCCGTCTGCAGCATTCGCAGGGTGATTGCCTGTGGTCTGTTTAGGTGTGGGTTGGGAAGCGGAAACTTCCGACGCCCCAGTTGATAGTGCTTGCAGACCTCATTAAAAGCGAGAAGAGTTTCCCTTTGCCACTGCCCTCCCCCGGCCTCCGATTGCCCACTTCCGGCGCGGCGAGTGAGACCTCGCGCCTGGAAGTGTGCAAGTTCGTTGGCGTTGGGAACGGCTTCTTGAGCATCGCTGCCCATGTGACCGGGGAACCAGATTAAGTGCTTTTTGCCTGTCCAAGATGCAGCAGAGAGAACGCGAGCGGCTTCCTTGCATACCGAGCCTTTCATGAATGCTCTGGTGGCAGCTCGCGAATCTGTGAAGATAGTGGAACGATTCGTGGTGGCCATGGCGATGGCTACGGCCACCTGTTCGGCTTTGTCGGCGTTCGTATATTTTAGCGTAAGCGACGTCAGCAGCTCCCCCCGCAGCGAGGTAGCCACCGAAACAAAGTGATTGGAAGCTGCGTATTGCGCAGCGTCAACGAAGGCGACGTTGTCCTCAATCTTAGCCGCTAGGTTGTGTTCAGGGTGCATGTTTCTAGGTATCTGGGATACCGAATACATTTCCCTGACTTTAACGGGGAGCGCGCACTCCCTCTGTCTGGTGATGCTGGAACCTTTACCGATATACGCTAGTAGCTGTCTGCCGGCTTCCGTGGAAGCCAGTCTTGCAACTTGTGCTACCTGTTGTGCCTCAACTATCTCATCAAAGGTGTTGTGGACGCCTAGCTCCAAGAGTCTTTCGGTACTGGTGTTCTGTGGGAGACCCAGTGCCTTTTTTATGCTCTTGCGAATGATTGATTAAGTTCCCCAAGAAAGACTATCTCTTTAAAAGCGCTTTGAAGGCAGCATCACCAAAGGCAGCAAAAGATGCCATATGGTAGCCATTTCATGCTTACATCTACTCTCCATTATGGGAGAGTTCACAATTTTTAACAACGAAACGGCAAAGCGAACTACAGAAGCTTCGGCGCTGTGTAGCGTTGTCATTCGCGCCAACTGTTACGGCAGGGACATGAGATACCACTTTTTAAAACCTACACAGTTTCTCAAGATACCTACGTAGAATATTTTACAATACTTTTTAAAACCTTATTATTTTGCAAAAAGCGCTTATGGGGCGTAATGCAGTTGTACACCTACAATAAACGTTTTATCTAAATTACACTAGAGAAAACATGTACCGTCTATCGCTAATACAAAAAAGTGGCGCAGTTGCGCCCGAAAGGCGAAGAATCAATTGCTATAGCAAACTGTAAGGGAACTATGCCAAGTAAAGATACTAGTTTTATCAAACATTCGCATACTAACTAAATTAACAAGTGCGGTGTCACGCGGGCACAGGTAAACATGAACACGTCTCGCTCAATGATCGCGGAAACTCGCTGTCAGAACGCTGGAGTTACGAAGCGCAGCAGCAGCAGCGAGCGAATTGAATCTACCGGTACTCGGCGCGGCGTACTTTGTCCACATCGCAGATCGCTTTGAAGATGAGGCCCGCGCCGCAGATGGCTTTCAAGATATAGACCTTTTCACAAACCGACGTTTGAGCAGCGCCATTGGCCGACACGAGCGACGTCTAGCGTCGCCGCCATTTTGGACTGTGCGCCTTGCGAGAGCAGGCCGGCCGCACTTCGGTTGTGTGATCTTCGCCGCGCATTATTTCGATTGTTTTCTTCCGCTTCGCTTGTCTTGTGCCGCTTGACTTGTTACATGTTTCACGTGCTCGCGTGAGCGCTCAGTGTAGTGTGCCATGGCAACAGCAAGCCCAGCCAGTGGATGTGGTGTTTCTTCGTCGGTAGCGGCGGCAGCCGCGTCTGCTGCGTCGAGACCTGGAGTGCTAATCAGCAGTATATTTCATTGTTATTGCTGGGCACATGTGATCGTATCGTCGATGGAATCTGATCACCATTACGTGTCGCGATTGAGGGGTGCCTCATTTAGCGAAATCAGGCGCGTACGTAGCTGTCGGGCAACGCTTATAGAACCAGGCGCCGGCAGCCCGACGACGCGTGTCAGTGGTTGGTAGATATGCGGTGGTTACTCAATACGCTTCCGACGCAACTGAACAGCTCAATCATCCAAAATTTATTGGATCTGGTGCGGTGCAGGGCATAAAGCGGGGCGATCGAGCAGCGCGGTACCTGCAGCGAACCGACGCGCGGCAGTGATCACAGATGCCAGCGCGACTGATACAGCCCAGGTGCTAGATTTTTATTTTTAGTATTTATTTATTTATACATACTGTCAATCCCAATAGGGATTATAACAGGACTTGTTATAAAGATATATTTGTTTACATATATTTTACGTTTGTTTACCTGGGATGGCTTTTCTTTCGAATGTCTGAATTTGGAACAAGCTTCGCTCACGGTGAACCTTAACGTAGATCGTGCGCGAAGTTTTGTATTGAAGATATTGCGTACGGCAAGAATTCTTCGTGTGCGCTATCTTTGAAGCGAAATAAGCCAATAATGTTGCAGCGTTAGGGCCATCTCTGCTCTTTCTCTTGTTTCACTTACACCGTCTCACTGTGCTATGTTCCTAATAAAGTAATGTCGAGTCTTAACAATTGTCGAATAAATACATATGCATATGACTGTAAACCACTACTGACCGTGAGTGAAAAGCGCTTAGTGGTCAGCGAAGCAGTCTCTGCACGCACGTAAGTATTTCACTTGATCGACTGTGCGAATTTTTTTTCGTTACTGTTATTCTTGCAAGCATGATGCTATTGTCCGCGTACCCATGCGAATACCGTTATATTTTACGTTCTTACTTGCGCGGACTCATTTAGCGCATTTCTACGCCACGCACAGTTAGCGCATTACGGTTCGCGAACTCTAACACTGGCGCTAGGCCGCACTGATGAGGTTGACACGTTCGTTTTTGCATTCTCTTGCTGCCCAAGCACATAGACAACGCTCAAAGATGGGTGAGCTCGATGCAGCACCACACTGTTGAAGTTAATTACCTTTATGGGCAGGGCCGCATAGGGTGCATGTGACCGCAGAGACAATGTTTTGGTGGACACAGGGTTTGCATACATCTTTCATAGGACACGATTTTTCAGATTGTTGCGAAGTGTATTTACCGACTAGTTCTCTCGCAGAGTGCTCCAATTTGTCTTATACCAGTGTCACACGGCCACTTTTGATAGCGATCGAGACCGATCTGGATCGGAATGTTCGACCACGATTGGCTCCCTTCCGCAGATTGAGCAAAGAATCCAATCGCGACCAAGAAATTCGACCCATATCGGGCTCGATCACGATCAAGAGTGCGCCGTGTGACCCCCGTATTAGGCACTGGAATGAAGTCGTGTTTGAAAGAATAACAAATGTAGCCTCTGCCACTACATACGAGAAAATATTGCATCGAAGAGCTGACAATTCTCGCAACCTGTTGGGAAATGTGCCGAAAAGAGTTTACCAATATGCGTTATTTTACTGATGTGTGCATTGGTTCACATTAGACTGAAATGCCAAGTCCTCAGGTGATGCAGGAAACCGGCGAAGCTTGAACATACCACATCGCGGCAGTGGTCTTGCGGAGTGCTGTGTTGTGGACACACTTAGTCCCTAAAATCATTGTTTTCCGCTGGTTGTTTGTGCACCCATCAACTGCACAGTGCTGGCCTGTAGCCTTTTGATGAGTATATATGCCATTATTTACGAGCGTAAGTCATTCGTGACAAAAATAAACGGAAACATCGAAGGAAACCACTCCGCAATGCAAGCGCAAGGCAAGCTCACAGTCCAGACCGAACAGGCAACACTGACCCATACTCTCCACGCCAGACCGTCAGGAGCGCCCTCGTGAAAACGTCTATAGCCGCCAGGCGGGCGCACGCGGCGTAGAACGGCCCTTCCCTCCCTACTCCCCCCCTCCCCCTCCCCCGAGCCTTGCGGCCCAGTTGGCGTGCGCGCCAGCTCCCCCCTACCTTCCTCTCTACCTTCTCTCCGCAACGTTGCGCACGACTTGAAGACGGTGCGGTTCCTTCCCGCTTCCCTCCTGTGCGTGTGCGGGATTGAGCCGCGATCGGCGGCTCACCTTTGCACGCTTTCACTCGCACATACAGCATACGTTGCGCGGCGGCGATTTTATCGCCCGTGGACATTATACGGAACCTCACGGCGACGTTAACGACGACTGGAGTGCGCCTGGAGTGTCCATATAATTGCTATCGAAATAAAATTTCCTATCACAATCGATGCTTTGCCTATCGGGCGAAGCTGCTACTTTTTGTGCGTGCGTGTGAGGAACGCTTGTCTTCAACCCTGTTTTCTAAAAATAACACGTAATATTCTCACAGCAACCACCGATCTGCAACTTGAATCTATGTAGCAAAATTTTAATGGTAATGTTTTGTTCGCGCCCGCTTCTTGTTCGTGCAATATTGTCACTTTGTAGTGATGTTGAAGGACTCAGTAGCAATATCTGTGAATCACGAAACTAGCTCTTTAATGGGCGAACCTGATCCAAGAAAAATGGGTTACACTCAAAGCACAACGATAGCGGGCAGGACAGTCAGCGATCGGCGAAACCGGATGAGTGGGTCAAGAGGGTCGGCTTTTATACCGGACTCATCGAAGGTTCAAGCTTAAACGCAGGTGCCTGCATGCCTTTCAGAAAGTACCACACAATTCGCGTTGCGCATACATTCAGATTGATCTAGGTTCGGTGACAACAGACAACGAACAGAACCATCGATAGCATTCGAGAAACTTACGCTATACATGGAGGTGCATCGTGCGCCGAGCGATAACGTTAAACTTTGTTAGCCTGTGAAAAGCGGTCACCGGAGAAAGATAAACTAGTAAACGTGTCAGTAATCATTATCAGTTCACTTCAAATGCGACAACTGAAAAAATTAAAAACTATCGAACGGAATAAGCGTGCCTGCAGTAACAAACACGGCACCACCATACCTTTCTGCGTGCACGCAGAAAGCACGAATGTAGTTAGAGAGCATGCTTACACAGCACAATTGAGCCCATCACCGGTGTTACGATTCCCTTAGAGAAGCGATGCCCGGACCATGCGTATAGTGAATTCCGATTCACGTTGAGCGACCATGCTCGGACCGCGTGCAGGCGCATGGTGATCGGCGTACCTAACGATCTCGCTCGTCAACATGAATAGAGGTGTCAGTCGCCAGGGTCAGAAACAAAACCTTTCGTCCCGTCCTAAAACTTGCTCACCCGCAGAGGACGTTCACCTGGCTCCGGTCTCCTACCATTTATGCTAACCTATGGATTGCGCTAGCCTGCAGTAGGGGTGAAAGAGGGAGAAAGTGCCCGGATGGTGGAGGGTATAAGAAAGTCAGCCAGCAGCCACGTGAAGAAGACACTTTTGCTTTGCCCGAGCGTGTATGTGCATACACGCTGAACTCTTCTTGTACGTTTCCTTTGGAGCACACCGCTCACTCGCAACCATGCATTAAACTTCTGTTACTTGTTTTTGCGTCGCCTCGTCTTCTATGCCGGACCCTCTGCGATGGTCAACCTGGTTCGAGCTCCAAGCAGACGCTGTTGAAAGGCACCCCCGAACCTCGGCCCGTAACAACTGGTTAGCAGCGGTGAGATCCATCAAATCCCAACCCGCTCTGCAACTGAATGCCAAGCGGTGATACATGGATCTACGAGCCTCGTCTACCAAGTCGCAACTGAATGCAGCGTTTGCAATGACCCACGTCGGATTCTTGGCAGCAAGTTGCTGAGTGTGGGACTTTCTTTGCTGAGTTTTGCCAGGTTTTGGTGAAGTGCTAGAACAGAACGGGTAATTCGAGCTATTGTTGTCACCTAGTTAGGTTGCGACAAAATAGTTATGTACAGTAGAGAGAGCAGCACTGACAACGGCCATGAATTTGAAGTCGTTGCGTAAACCAGAGTTGTTGAAACTAGCGAAGGAGTTGCGCCTGGATGTCACTGACGCACTCTGAAAACAAGAGTTGATTAAGGCTATTTTCGCTCTGAAGGCTGAGGAGGATGAGCTTACGGAATGCCTAGAGATCATTAGTGAGAGGGAAAGCGCAAAAAGTCAGGCAGAAGAGTGTGAACGAGAACGTAAAGAACGGGAAGAAAGTAAGCAACAGAAAGAACGGGAAGAACGTAAAGAGCGTGAGGAAAGGGCAGACGCAGTAGAATTAAAGCGAGTCGAGATTGAAATGAAACGAGCTCGAGCAGCAGGGCAGAGGGGCGATGGAAACAGCGCAGGAGAGTGCGTATCATTAAAAATGACAGAGGTTATTCGGCCTTAAGCTCGAGAAGGACATTGGTTTGTTCTTGGTGAACTTCGAGTGGACGTGCGAGAAGCAAGGGTTCTCTCGCGAGTCGGGGCCACAGCGTCTGCTCACACTGTTACCGGGTGACGCAACGGACATAATCGCTCGCCTAACCAGAGAGGAAGCTGAGAATTATGATAAGGTAAAAGTCCAGTTTGCTGACAAAGTATATATAGGCTGTCAGCGGAAGAGTTTCGCCAGAAGTTCCGCGAAATGGAAACGGCTAAGAATGAGTCCTATACAGAGTTTTCATATAAGCTTATGTTAAAGATGGAGGAATGGCTCAAAGAACATAAAGCCTATGGTGATCACGCGAAGGTTGTTCACTGCTTTGCACTTAAACAATTCTATAACTAGTTACCTCAGAACGTGAGGTACTGGGTTCAAGATAGGCCAGAAGTTAGCACGGTTGCCAGATCCGCTGAACATGCCGAGGAATTTGTCACGCGTCGGGCTCGCGAAGTCAGCGACGGTCGAAAAGGCGATCTCAATTTCAGGTTCGGCAGGCCGAAGCTAGGGCCCGAAAAGAGAAAGAACGAGCCTGTAATTGGTGGAGCCTGCAAAGGTAGTAATCCGAGTCGGAAGGGACTCCTGGAGTTACAGCAGAGCTGAAAAAGAAATTGGAAGCGAGGAAACGATTTATTTGCTACAACTACAGAAGAAATTCTGTAACAGCAAGGACACCACATTTGTAGACGCACAAAGATACAGACAAAAGCGCGCCTACACAGCAGTGGTGATAAATTACGAGGGAAAATGCACGACGAGCGCTACAGTTAACACGCCACACGTAGAAACCGCAGAGGAAATAGCTATCGCGTTAGCCATAACCCAAACACAAGCAGATATAATCATCAATGATTCTCAGAAGGGATACAAAACTTTGCCAACGGTCGAATCTCCCGAGTGGCACTAGGACTGCTAAAATTAGCTTATAACCACGACATAAGCGTTCATCTCATCTGGACACCCGCTCACACACTACCAGACGGTAGCAATGAGGGGGCGCACCGCATGACTGGAGAGCTTACGGACCGAGCCTCGGTTAGTCCCGCCTCAGCGACTACCTACGAGTGGGAAGATCGAATGACCAGATTTCATAAACTTACACAACACCATAGATTTATAGATTTCAGAGGCGCACATTCCCGCCGCCTTACCCAAAATTAAACAAAAAGCAGTCTGTCGAATCGCGGCAGTTACAAACCAGATCCTATCCGAGTCCAGCTATTATGCACCCAGATTTATGCACGACTGGCAAGTGCAGACATTGCGACTCTAGAGCCACCCTAGAGCATATTCTATAGGAATGTGCGGGTCACACGATAACAGCAATGCAGCATCAAACAGCGACAGCCTCCGCGCACGCTTGGAGACTGCGTTGCTCAGCTCGGACATGCAGCACCAACTCTGGGCCGTCCGGCGAGCCGAGGAAGCAGACAAGGGCCAACAATCCTTGGCCGAAGCCTAGGCGGTGTATAGGCCCACCCCACCAAATCGCAGGGCCCTCACTAAAGTTATTTGAATGAATAAACTGTCACAAACCAGGGCACATTGCTGCGCCATGTGATGAGGTAAAGGTAGTGTTCTTATCGGTTGTTGCAATGACGAGAACATGAAGCTGCTCGAACCGTATATACGCGACCTTGAGATAAACGGGAAACCATGTCGCGTGATGCGAGACTCTGTGGCTACCATGGACGTGGTTCACAGCTCGTATAAGAAACCAGAGATGTTCACAGGTGAATGCGTCTGGATAAAGCAAGCTGTAGGAACTCTCAGTGCATGTCTTGCGGTCGCAAAAGTAGCTGTTGCATCATCCTCCGTCACGGCCCACCTCGTGAACTTCTCAGCGACATAGAGCGCGCCTTTTTGTCTGAGGTTGTCGAAGCTCTTCTGGCTCAGTGACACGTTATTCACAGGACAACCACCACCTACCCCCCCCCCCCCCCCCCCCAGACGAATGGACTCACGGAACGTTTCAACCGGACCCTGGGTGACATGCTGGCCATGTACGTCGCATCTGACCACACAGATTGAGACCTTATCGTACCATTTGTTGCGTTCGCCTACAACACTGCAACCCAGACTACCACTGGCTTTTCTCCCTACTTTTAGCTCTATGGCCGTCACCCATGCCACACTGTGGACACCCTGCTACCCTACCAGCCCGATGCTTCTGAGTGTGTGCCCGTTTCGACTGCAGCACGTCATGCCGAGGAGTGTCGCAAGTTAGCGCGCCACTTCACCATCGCTGAGCAACAGCGCCAGAAAAGGCTCCATGACGCTCACTGTGAGCAACCTGTCTTCTCTCCCGGCGACCTCGTCCGGCTGTCAGTACCTGCGCATGCTCCTGGCCTCTCTTCAAACTTCTTCCCCGCTTCGATGGACCTTATCGTATTGTCCAGCACACGTCTGCGGTGAATTACCTAATCGAACCACTGACACCCCCCTCTGACCTCCGTTGTGATGGACGTGACATTGTTCATGTCGATCGCCTTAAGCTTTACCATGAGCCGCTCGTGATCACTACTGTTTGAGCTGCCAGGATGGCTGCTTTTTCTCCCGGGGGTGATTGTGATGAAGAAGACGTGCAACATGCTCTGCAGATGGTGCACACCACCAACAGTAGCAGCATCGTGATCGCTCCGCAAAAGACGACGCCGAAGTTAGCGCTAGGAGAGCT
>NC_051156.1:21226626-21254926 GCF_013339745.2 Dermacentor silvarum | reverse complement strand
GGCCCAAGCGATCGCCACATCGAGCCTTAGGCCCGTATTCAGAAACGTACTTTAAGTAGGGCGTCAATAAGTGCGGTAAATGTACAAGGGTTAGGAAAGTTTTAGGAGAGTACTTAAAAAACGACACTTAAGTATAACTTTCGAAAGTAACACTTTTCGGGTCAGGTATGTCGTCTGGTGTCCAGGATACGTAAATAATTTACGTGTACGATCGGTTCCAATCGTAAAAAAAAAAATTCAGCAGAGTAATGTAGATATAAATATTGCAGTGCTTGTACGCGCATTCTGATGAGTAAAATACAAAGAACTACTTGGTTTTAGCGCTTTACTCAAACTCATCTGGCCACAAGTTCACATTGGTTCTCGCATGCTACTGCGGTTGTGAATGCCGCCATCCTGACTTTTTCTTTTTTTTGGTTTTGTTGCTGAAGACATGCGGTGTTTGTGCGTAGAGTGTGTGTATGTGTTGTGTGTTTCCACCCGTGCGGACGAGGGAAGAAAAGAAAACAAACTTTTCCGAAGAACGCGCCGTGCTCCTGGAGCACTTAAAACGGCCGTAGCCTGTCGGGCATCTTGCTTGCTAGGCGAGAGTAGCGCAAGTCCCAGTCAAGGTTGCCAATGGCTGTACTTTACTTTCTGGCACTCAAGTGTCGTTTAAAGTTTACCTTAAGTACAAGATTTGTCTATGAAACGCGTGAAGCATCGACCGGCTACTTAAGTCACAAGTTAAGGGTATATAGAAACTTTATTTGGCTGGAAAATATATTAAGTATAGCAGTGGTCGGAGCCCCTCAGTCCAGGGCCCCACTGGCCTCTGCCGCCTGCCTGACCTGGCTAATTAAGGACTTTTGTCCTGCCAAGTCGGAACGGGCGAGCTGTGCCTCCCACTGCTCCATTGAGATATTATTAGTGGGCCTATGAGGGTGCTTACTACACTCCCAGGTCACATGTATTAGTGTAGGTATGCCACCGCACCAAGGGCATGTGGCCCTATAGCGGGTGGGATACATGGCATTTAGCAGTTTTAGATGGTGGAATACCCCGGTCTGTATTTTGCGCCAATCGGCGGCATCTTCCCCGCTAAGTTGTGGGTGAGGCGGCGGGTATTTTCTGCGGACTCCGCGCTGATGAGCAAGGATGTCTTTTACATTTAAATTGATGGGATTTTGTGAGGGATAGTGTGAGGGGTTGGGGTTCGAAGAGGACGCCATCGCTCGGTTAGTAGACGCTCGAGCTAAAGCGTTAGCCTGTTCGTTCCCCTGTACCCCCGAATGTTCCGGGCACCAGAGTAGGCGATGGCGGTGGTTGAACGATTTGGGGATTATCGCGAGGCTAGCCGCAGTCACGTGCCCCTTAAGAAACATGCAACATGTCTCCCGGGAGTCAGTGACCACGACTGAGTCCCTTTCCGAACGCTCCGCGTGAGCGAGCGCGATCGCCACTGCTAACATTTCGGCCGAGGTGGGGGAGCCCGCCGTGGTCGACGCGGTAATTTGCTGCTGGCTGATCGCGTTCACGACTGCCATGGCGTACCTTCTCTGGTAGTGCTGCCCGGTAGCCTCTGCATACGCAGCTGCGTCCATGTAGTACGTATTGTACCTAGCGTTATTGGAGTACATCGATTGAATATTAAGTTAAGGGTAAGTTCCGTTTGCGAATACGGGCCTTACTCGTATCCGCTTGCCATCGTCCCTTGCAGGAGAAGTGATCCCGGTCACACACGATGGTACCGCGGACTGACCACCGCAACTGAAGCCGCGGACGAGCGTAGCCCTCCCCACCTCAAGCACCCCTGCCCCCCCCCCCGAAGCGCAAATGAGATTGTCCACGCGGCGGCAACTCAGCGCATGCGTAGGCCGTCAGCCCTCCGCTTTCCGCTTGATGCTTTCTTTCGTGTCCCGCTTCACTCCGCGTTCGCTTTGATATTTCGCTGTGCTCGTTCGCTCGGGTTACGAGGGACACCGAGGCACGCCGACGCTCATCGAAAGAACGGGTGCCCACGAGGTGCGCTCTAAAACATGAACGAGGAGAGTAAGCACGGCTCCTGTTAATTCGAAATGGCGGTTGACTCCACTGGCTTTGTCTCCAGTCTACCTTCATTTTCTTCCGCGAGACTTCTACGCGAAACTTCTTACATATACAAAAGAAACATCAGTAGTAAAACCAGATACGGCGAGAAAAAGAAGAAATAAAAAGGCAATACCCCCTTGAAGTTTTCAGCCCATTCTGTTCTCTAATTCGAGCAATTTCGAGTCATGCACTTACGGGTGATTGTGTGTGTTGCGCTGGACTCTGCACGTGATTCGTCACGAAGTTTCAAACCTGGTGTCTCCTCGAATTCATCATTGTCAAGTGCCTCTTTCCGAGGAGTCACTTGTTTTGAGGGAACACTTTGCACTACAGTGCACGCTGTAATGCTCCATGTAATATTCACGTCCTTGCGCGCCTTATCACTCGGAATCTTACAGGAGTCTATAACTTTCCACGTTATCATTCCTGCTTTATTTTAAACATGCTCTGCGCAGAAGCTTGACTTTATAACAATCTTGCTTTGTGTATACGGTGGAGCGAAGCTCTTAGAATGAAAGTAATGTTAAACCGGGGCTCTCCTCCTGGCGTCCGCATTTCGATGGGGGCTAAATGCGAAAACACCCGTGTACTTAGATTTGGGTACACTGTTAAAGAACCCCAGGTGGTCCAAATTTCCCGGCGTCCCCCACTACAGCGTGCCTCATAAGCAGATCGTGGTTTTGGCACGTAAAACCCCGTAATTTTTTAAACCGGGACTCTCCTTTGTGCGTGCCCACTCTATAATAAATTCCAACGCCCTAGGATAGCGCTCTCCTGTTTACAGTCTTCGAAGACCGAGTTTTATTGTTTCGTGCGCAAACATTACACAAAACAAAATCAGGAATATTAACGCGACAAGTTCTACGCGCCACAGCGTGTCTGCCGACGCTAAAAAAAAAAAATGTCTATACATGAAGAATCTTGCTGTTTTACGGGGAACGTTATTCTCTTCGAACAAAGGCATTCACTGCCGTGAAGCTCCGCTTTTCCATAATGTATTAATACTTTTTGTTCTTTTTGCTTTACGATGTACTGAGCCTGTAGTTTGTCCAACGTGTCACTCGCTTCTGTGAGATGGATGAAAAGGACGTCCCATCTGTATATATATATATATATATATATATATATATACGCTTGCCAGCGTTTTGTGCTAGAAACATTTAATGATTGCTCCGCGAGCAGGGGACATTTCGTACGTAGCGTTGGCTTATAATCCTCACACGAGCACATCAAATGACACGTCAAAATGACGGGTTCAAAAGTCGGCATCGGTGTCGGCGTAAGCATTGGTGTCTGGAGGAAATAATCATGCCGAAGCACATCATCCCGACACACCGCGACCCGGCGGTCCCTTCGTGTGGCGCGAGGCTATAGTGAACAAAAAATTGAATTTCTCAAAGTAAAATCCGCCAGAAAAATCGTAAAATACGACTTAACCACAACCTACAGACGTGATAGCGTCGGATTGTATAATTTGAATATACGAGAAAAAAGCCTGATAAGCAGCCAGGGATCTTTGAATTTTTTCCATTTTTTTTCATTTATTTTTACCCTAAAGGCCCAGGTTGGGCGCCACACAAAAAGGGGGGAGGGAGAATAACAATTGATATACAGAGTGTAAGGCAACATGCCTGTAAGTCAAATATTATTATATGAAGTCGTACATACTATGCAACCTTTACATTCCTTCTCGTTGGACATCATAAACCAATAATTCTTACATTATACAAACAATAATCTTACATCCTCTGACATCATAACAATAATAAGGTTATAGTAAGGTTAGATAATTTTTCTGTATTTTTGATATGTAAGAAAAAATCTAAGAAGAAATATTATTGTTTCTAATTTCCGAATGTTTCATTAGGTGTTTGTTTAAATATAATATGGTCAGTTATTTCGGCTATATTACTTGGGAGATGATTCCATTGCGAAATGGCTAAGTGCAGACATGAAAACTGCAACAGTTTAGTACGTGCAAATGGTTGTTCGACCTTAAATGCGTCATCAATTTGTGGGAACTTCCTTTTGGATTTTAAGATGTGTGGCTGAGAGAAGATATTTGGGTGATGAAAAAGCTGATGGAAGAAAAGTAACCGAGATATCTTTGTTCTAGTCTGCAATGGGATGAGTCCCAGGTCATGTTTTACTTTGGTGATGCTTGAACGTTGTGAATAGTTACCTGTAATAAATCGCGCTGCCTTGTTCTGCAAGAGAGAGAGGATAAATCAGATGGGAAAGGCAGGGAGGTTAACCAGAAGGTTAACCCAGTTAATCCAGTTTGCTACCCTGCACTGGGGAAGGCGTAAGGGGAGACAGAAAGATGAAAAAAATGCACGCACATAGGAAGAGAGGGAGATCAGAAAAAAGAAACACACACACACACGCATACACACAAAGGAACTCAGGAGTGTGACAGTCGTTCAAGCAGGTCGCTTGTCCGGAGGAACCTCAGCAGCGCGCTCATCGCCTTCTGAAAAGATCCTAATTTGGTAATAAGATGCGCTTGGTGCGGGTTCCATATAAATGAGGCATACTCAAGTTTTGAACGAAGTACGGTGGTATATGCAAGAAGGTTGGCATCACTATTAGCCCGACGAAGCGTACGACGAATGAAGCCAAGAGATTTACATGCAGCGGAAACAATACAACACACATGATTATGCCAAGACAAAGTCGGAGAAAGATGAACACCTAGATATTTAAATGATTCTGATGTTTCTAGAGCTTCACCATTAAGAAATTACGTGTGCTTCGTAATTTCACTGCAAGTAGTCAATCTCATAGGTTAGTTTTTAGGTATTTACGCTCATTTGCCAGTCTGAGCACCATCTTTCAATCCGGTTCAAGTCAATTTGTAATTTAACACAGTCAGCCTTAAGTTTTAACGGCTGATAAAAAACACAGTCGGCGGCATATAACCGGATTTCCGATTCTATGCCCTGAATAATATCATTTATACAAATTAAAGATAGAGTAGGTCCCAAAACGGAACCTTGAGGCACACCGGACTGAACAGGTTGAAATGACCAATGGACATTATTAATTATGACGGCGTGTCGTCTGTTACTCAAATATTCTTTAACCCAGTTTATTACTTCTATTACTTCTATTGCTTCTAATATTAATGCTATCTCGTTCCACTCTTGCAGGCAAAGCTCAAGTGTCCTCCAGTTCTGATGGCGTTTCGCTGTATTTTGGTTCTAGGCAACATTGAGGGGAATGTTTAAAACCGATCCTTTCTAAATTTTGATCGGGCTCCATGTCGCAGAAAATACGGTGTCGGTGTCAACAGCGTCCAATTTGTGCTGCTGAAGTTTGCATGTTTCGTTCGCAGCTTTTCCAGCCCATGGAACATGGCTAAGCTCTCGGGCTTTTCAGTCGCAGTCACTGGTTAAGCTAGTAAAAGAAAGCCTAATGGACTAGTAAACAAAGCGCTGTGCACGAGAGTGTGTCTCGATGCCCTGGCTCTGGCTCCCAAAAACGTTTAAGAAAAGAAAGAAAAAAGCTTTTGGCCTTATCCAAGCGTTGAATTTTAAAGCGAACCTTTATATGTCTAGGCGACATTGCCTATGGCTAGACGAAATCGCCTGTTTAAAGCAAGCTATTATCATCAGCGTTGGCTCGAGCGTCGTCGTCTTGTTCCGCAGCTGACTCGATCGTTGGAGCCCCTCACGTTGCGCTCATTTTCGTGCTCGACACGCGCTCGTGCCACTGCTCCCGCGTGTGTCGTCGTCGTTTTCTTCCACCGTTGGCTCCATTGCCGCTCATCATTCCAGCGTAAAATTTCATTTCTCTTCTGTTAGTCGTAATGCGGAGGCCGTGTTTACGCTTGCGTTTACGCGGGTGTGAGCCATTGTTTAAGGGGGGTATGAGCCATTCATTGCCTTACGTAACGAGTAGATTTATTTTGGAGCAATTTAATTTCAAGGAATCACAATTGGCAATGGCAGGCGAATGCTGCTAACCACGCTAACGAGCAAGCTTGAGACATCGAATGCAAGCGACAATTGCGGACTGAAGGCACGCCATCAGTAACGTCGTTCTCTCGGCCGCAGCCGAATGTGTGCGTAACCTTGCAATTGAGGAATACTTTAATGAACCCTCGCGACTACACCGTGATAAACACCGAGGCGGCACGTTTCAGTTTCGCTGGTTAACCATCGTCACGGAGTGGAAGGGCCGACGAATTTAAAATTGACTCCACAGTGCGTTGCGAGTGCATCGCCTACTCATTGCCACGGCTTAATTAAACTTCAAATTGAGAAACTGTTCCCTTGGTTCTAAGGCGTCATCAATATTGCCACCGGTAGGTAGTGGGTCGAGGGCAAGAGTGGGTCGAGCCCAAGAGAAGAAAGAAGACCGCGCGCCCCCTTCTCTGCTCGAGCCAGCCCCGACGGTCGCGTCTTCCGAGAGCCAGCTGCTCTACGGGTTATTAAACCTTCAAGTCTACTTCTAGAGGCTCGTGACAAACTGGTGGAGGTGCTGGGTAAGCGTCCTCACGGATGTTGCAGACCCCTCCAAGGATCCGCGCTACGAATCCAGTGCCTGTCGACACTCCCGTGCATGGGGCCAGCCGCAGGATCAGGGGACTGTCCCCAGAAGTCGTCGACGCTACGGTTCCCACCACATCGACCGGTATGACCAGCGCCTCCCTTCAAACCGCCCCAACCGGTACGGGAAGCACGATGTCGAACCGTTACACACTTGAGAGCCCACGGATCCCAAAGACGTTTCATGGCACAGTGTTCGAAGCCGTCGAAGACTGGATGGTCGAATACGAGCGCGTGGCCTCCGTGAACGAATGGAACGACACGGAAACACTGAGACACGTCTACTTCTACCTGGAGGATGGCGCGCGTACGTGGTTTCAGAACCGCGAGGGGCAACTGCCGTCGTGGCGCGAGTTTTGTCGTCAGCTCCTGGAGACCTACACCAGTTCTGATCGCCACGAACGAGCGGAACGAGCGATTCAGGCCCGCGTCCAGTTGCCAAACGAAACTGTGACCACGTACGTCGAAGACATGACGCGCCTCTTCCGACGAGTGGATCCAAGAATGACGGAGGAGAAGAAGTTACGTCATCTGATGCGCGGGGTCAAGGAGCAACTCTTCGCTGGCCTCATACGGAGCCCTCCGAAGACGGTCGCGGAGTTCTTGTCCGAGGCCGTAACCATGGAAAAGATGCTTCTGCATCGCTCGAACTTGTATGAGCGGCAAGCGAACAGCATGTCTGCTGCTGACATTTTCACGGCCATAGGAAGCAACGGCGACTCACTGCGAGAACTCATCCGCTCTGTAGTGCGTGAAGAGTTGGAAAAGGCCGCTGTAACACCGCGACCTACGGTAAGCTCCATAGCGAGCATTATCAAGGACGAACTGCACCAGGCGCTTCGTGATACCTTGCCTCCTGCTAACGCTGCGGCAGTACCTCCTGAATACCCTCGTGCGACCTACGCGGAAGACCTGAAGCGCCCTGCTTCCTGTCCGCCGCTATTCGTTCGTGCTCCTCCTACGGTGTCAGTTCAGTCGGTGCAGCCGATACCGTACTACGACGCTGGGTACACGCCGCCGCCCGTTGTTCATGCCGCTCCATTTGCCCATCGTACGGAGCAAGCGGTTCACTACGTCGACGATAGACGCCCGCCCCCTCGGAAGTCGGATGTTTGGCGCACACCCGATTATCGGCCTCTGTGCTTCCACTGCGGTGAAGCTGACCACTTGTACCGCCAGTGCCCATACCGGCGCCTTGGGATTCGCGGCTTTTCCGCATACTCGCCGCCGCCCCGATACGGCCAACGACCCCGGGACATTCAGGAATACCTGTCCCAGCAGCGCTTGCCACCGCCTGCCAGGCGGCAGTCGCGTTCGCCGTCTCCGAGACGATTTTCACCTCCGCCCCAGCGGTATTCTCCCGAGCGGTCGACCAGTCCCCGCCGGGAAAACTAACTGAGGCGATCTTTGGGGGCGAGGTCGCTGACGGTCGAAGCGCTGAAGACCTCCGACGGACGCAGTTACGGAAAGATACCGATCCGACACCACCTGCAACTGAACGGGACGACCGGCTTTCGCTCGATATACCAGTTACTGTTGACGGTTATGCCGTTAGTGCTTTAGTGGACACCGGCGCAGACTACACGATACTAAGCGGCAAAATAGCAACGCAGCTGAAGAAAGTGATCACGCCCTGGCATAACTCGCAGATTCGGACGGCTGGCGGCCACATCGTTACTCCGCTGGGCGCCTGCACGACTAGAGTTGAGATTCAAGGATCTACATTCGTAGCGAGCTGCCTTGTCTTACGCGAATGCTCCCGCGACGTTATCCTTGGGGTTGACTTCCTGCAGGAGTACGGCGCGATTATCAATCTGCAAGAGCGTCGTATCACTTTCTCTGCCGAACGAGCAATCGACGTGCAAGACGGCCGACGGCGCGACGACGTACTTCGTGTTTCTGCTGACAGTGTAACGCTTCCTCCACGTGCCAGTGTCCTCGTCGACGTCACATGCTGTGGCTTACGCGATGGCGAAGCGGTGGCCGAAAGTAACTTGGAGCACCTACTGAAGCAAGGTGTTTGTGTGGCTCGCAGTGTTATACAGATTCGTGCTGGTCATTCGCAATTGCTTGTTACCAACTTTAGCTACGAGCACCGACACCTGTTTCGCGGCACTTCGTTAGCGTTTGCCGACGCAATAGCAGACGTTAACAACTGTTTCACGTCAGAAGTAGTGGAGACAGCAGACACGTCTCTGGGCCATCTTGACATCAATTCTGAACTGTCCACCGATAGCCAGACAGCACTGCGCAAGCTCTTGCTTGAATTCAGGACCTGCTTCGCACATTCTTCCAAGGTACGCCAGACTTCCATCACTAAACACAGGATCATCACGTACGAAGACGCACGCCCGATACACCAGCAGCCTTACCGCGTGTCGGCAAGAGAACGCCAAGCCATACGTACGCAAGTCCAGGAGATGCTTGACGATGGCGTCATCGAACCTTCCAACAGCCCGTGGTCATCTCCGGTCGTTCTTGTCAAAAAGAAAGACGGAACGCTACGCTTCTGTGTCGACTACCGCAAGCTCAACAACGTGACTAAAAAGGACGTGTACCCGCTGCCGCGTATCGACGACTCGTTAGATCGACTACGGCGCGCCCAGTACTTTTCTTCTCTCGATTTAAAAAGCGGGTACTGGCAAATCGAGGTAGACGAACGCGACCGCGAGAAAACAGCCTTTGTGACTCCAGATGGACTCTATGAATTTCGAGTGCTTCCTTTTGGCTTGTGTTCAGCCCCGGCTACTTTCCAGCGAATGATGGACACTGTCCTTACTGGACTGAAGTGGCAGGCCTGTCTTGTGTACCTGGATGATGTGGTCATCTTCTCTGAAACGTTCGAGCAGCATCTTCACCGCCTACGGAGTGTGCTAGAAGCCATCCGATCGGCAGACCTCACACTTAAGCCCGAAAAGTGCCACTTTGGTTACGAAGAGCTGAAGTTCCTCGGTCATGTAGTAAGCGCCAAAGGGGTCCGACCCGATCCAGACAAGCTTGCCGCTGTGGCCGCGTTTCCAGCTCCTGCCGATAAGAAGGCCATCCGGCGCTTCCTGGGTTTGTGCGCCTACTATCGCCGGTTTATTAAAGGCTTTTCGAAGATAGCGGAACCCCTGACACGCCTTACAAGAGACGATACGCCATTTGTGTGGCATAATGAGCAACAGGCGGCTTTTGCTGAATTACGACAGCGCCTTCAGTCAGCACCCGTTCTTGCACATTTTGACGATGATGCTGATACTGAGGTGCATACCGACGCCAGTAGCATTGGCCTTGGCGCAGTGCTCGTCCAGCTTCAAGATGGAGTGGAAAGAGTTATAGCGTATGCCAGCCGCTCCCTGTCCCGTGCCGAGGCGAATTATTCGACTACGGAGAAGGAGTGCCTCGCGGTCGTGTGGGCGATCATCAAGTTTCGCCCCTATCTCTATGGTCGTCCCTTCAAAGTAGTGACGGACCACCATGCCCTCTGTTGGTTGGCAAGCATGCGCGACCCTTCAGGACGACTGGCACGGTGGAGCTTGCGGCTACAGGAATTCGACATCACCATCGTTTATAAGTCTGGCCGTAAGCATGAAGACGCTGACACGCTGTCCCGCGCACCCATTGATCCTGCCAGTCAGGAAACAGAGGATGATGACGGCTTCCTGGGCGCCATTAGTTCGTCGGACTTGAGCATGACGGCAGCGTGACGACGCTGAAATTCGACCGATCATCGATCATTTAGAGGGTCGCGACACAACCATACCACGCCATCTGTCCCGCTCGCTGACGTCCTTCTGTCTGCGAGATAACGTGCTGTATAAGAAGAATGCTCGTTCGACCAGCCGTGCTTACCTCCTGGTGGTTCCAAGGGACATGCGCGACGACGTCCTCTTCGCTTGCCATAACGAACCGACATCTGGTCATTTAGGCTTCTCACGAACACTCGCTAGAGTAAGCGAAATGTACTATTGGCCCGGGCTTTCGGCAAGCGTCAAACAGTACGTTAAAGGCTGTCGTGAATGCCAGCGCCGCAAGACACCATCCATTAAACCGGCTGGCTTACTTCAGCCAATTGAAGCACCTCACACGCCTTTCGACCAAGTCGGCATGGACATTCTCGGACCGTTTCCTCTTTCTGCCGACGGCAACAAATGGGTGATCGTCGCGACTGATTATTTAACACGCTATGCTGAGACGCAGGCGATCCCACGAGCCACGGCCTCAGAGGTAGCGCACTTCTTCATGCGCCACATCGTCTTGCGTCACGGTGCTCCCTCCACTGTAATAACTGACAGAGGGACAGCATTCACAGCGCAGCTTATGGACGAGGTTTTTGAATTGAGCAACACCCGGCATCGCAAGACGACCGCGTACCATCCGCAGACCAACGGACTTACCGAGCGACTGAATAAGACGGTCACAGACATGCTCGCAATGTACATCGACGTTCAACACAAAACATGGGATCGGATCTTGCCCTACGTGACCTTCGCGTATAACACCGCCGTGCAAGAGACGACTCGCTTCACGCCCTTTCGCCTTCTCTACGGTCGCGAAGTCCAGACGATGCTGGACGCTATGCTGCCGTGTCAAGACGCTGACCTATTGACAACTGACGCCGAGGAATTTGCAGAGCGTGCTGAGGAAGCCCGGCAGCTCGCGCGGCTGCATATCGGCCAGCAGCAGCAGGCAGACGCACGACGCTACAACATCCGCCACAGGGACGTGTCCTACAACCCCGGGGACCAAGTTTGGGTGTGGACCCCCGTTCGCCGTCGTGGTCTCTGTGAAAAACTGCTGAGCCGGTATTTCGGTCCGTATAAAGTGCTCCGCCGCGTCAGTGACGTAAACTACGAAGTTGTTCCGAACACATCATCGCAGACACGGAGTAGGACACACAGACAACCGAGCTCAGACATAGTTCATGTTGTGCGCATGAAGCCGTACATTGCGCGTCCGTAACTTTTTTTTGTTTACGTTTTTTGTTCTCTCATTCCCTTCTTTGTTTCTACTTTTCATTTATCTTTGGGAGATTGCTTCTTCGTTCATTGACTGTGCCGGCGTGACGGCTACCTTTTTTTTGTGTACTTTCGCTTTGCCTGCCTTCTTCTTCGTTGTCTTCTACGCCTATTTTTTTTTTTTTTAGCATCGAGGCGATGCTTTTGTTCGGAAGGGGGGATATTGCCACCGGTAGGTAGTGGGTCGAGGGCAAGAGTGGGTCGAGCCCAAGAGAAGAAAGAAGACCGCGCGCCCCCTTCTCTGCTCGAGCCAGCCCCGACGGTCGCGTCTTCCGAGAGCCAGCTGCTCTACGGGTTATTAAACCTTCAAGTCTACTTCTAGAGGCTCGTGACAATATGATATTACAGCGATAGTTGCTCAGGCTGCTTTCTCTGAATCACGTAGCCTTATATCACAACTTTAGTTATATTTCACTACCACAAGTCGCATTTATTTCTCATCTTGCAGCTGTAGTTCTCAGGCTTGCACGTGCCAGCCCACCTAAATCACTTCGCTCTTTTTTATTGCGATAGCAATTATATGGACACTCCAAAGCGGATTTCTGCCGTCGGCGTCGCCGTCGCCGTGAGGTTCCGTATGACGGCAACGGCGATGAAATCGTCGCCGCGCCCCGTATGGTTACAGTGGCTAGAATATACTTATATTCTAGGAACTGTAGTATGGTGTATGTACGAGTGAAAGGGCGCGAGGGACGCGCGCTTCCACGGGGAGCGAACGCACGGCGGAGAGCAAACGCGCGTTCTGTACCGTGCTCCCTGGAGGGCTGCAGAATTAAGCGTCTATTTCACCTTACATCGATTATATATAATATATATATATATATATATATAATATATATATATATAGAAGTAAACGCGACTTCTTCTGTCGCGCGAAAGGCTGTGGGGGGACGGGAGGGAGGGCAGGGAGGCGACGTTTAGCGGCAGCACCAAATGCCTATATATATATATATATATATATATATATATATATATATATATATATATATATACACGTTGCGAGGCGAGAAAGTGGTAAAGAATTCCGACGCTGCTCGACGTGTGTCCAGTTCTGGGTTGCTATAACGTAAAATGATTCCGAACTCCTGCCGTCAAATTTACGTAACCACCAACGCAAGCATGGAGCGGTGACCCGCAGCCTGAACAACCCAATCAAACACTCTCCTCGTTTATAGGAGGTCCCCTTTGTTCGCTTTCAAAGCCAATCACATTGTCTACACTCAGCGGTTTTTCTTATCTAATTGGCTGACAAGAGGCTAGGAGCACGCTCTAGTGGAGAGGGTTTCGATGGGGTCGAGCCAGCACAGTGAAAATAGATAACCGCATGAAGAGGGTGGTGCCGGCTTCTCCGATTGGTCCGCTTCGCCTTACTTAGCTTGTTGCGGTGGCTGGTCGAAAATCGCGGTGGCGTGCAACGGAAGGATAAGAATGCCGCTGAAACGGATCCTCAGCAAAGAAGAGTAGGCAGAGCGATGTCGTATGCACACCGAAAGGGCTCGATAACGTTTTACTGCCACGCAAAAAGGTTTATCATGCGCAAATAAATACATGCTCACCGGCAGGTGCGAGTAGCAAGGGCCTGAGCGATCGGCGAGCAGCCATCTTCTATTTCTTTCGGAACGGGGCAGTCTGTGGCTATTCAGAAAAATTTTCAATTTTGTTCGGCATATTAACCCATTTTTTTCGCGTACACGTCACTTTGACGTGGTGAGTTTTCGCGGTTTTGCGAGGTCGCGTGACAGACAGGCGAAGTGGGCGTAGCCAGAAAACATTGGACCAATAGCAGAGGACTAATGGTGAAAAGGCGTCGAATCAGGAATGATTATTTTTCTTTTGTGTGGTTTAATCATGCATAATCAGTGTGTACACGTTTATCAGATGGGGAGCTATCGCGGTTTTCGTGACGTCGCGTGACAGACAGGCGAAGTTGGGAGTGGCCCAAAAATGTTTTCACCAATCGCGGAGGCTGATTGCAGAAATTGTAATCAAAACAGTTTGGAATCATTTTACGTTATTGCGCCCTTGATCTTGTGAAAAACCTCCGAGCCGCCCCTCAGAGCCACCGCCAACAGTCACCAACGCCGCGCGCGTTCGGTGCGAATGCGGGCAAAACGCCGACGGCATCGACAACAGTTTTGCGCGTTGCGAGTGCTGCTGCATGTCCAAGTTTATACAGATGATAAAACTACTATCCTTACTCGGTATAGCTCTCTACTAATTTGCTATCGCAATTGATGCTTTGTCTTTCGGGGGAAACTGCGACAATTTTTTTTAAGGTTGTCGCATAGTCGTCAGCTTTGTTGTTGCCAGTCGACCAGACGGTACCTTTAATGTGGCACTTACGGCTTCCGAGGAAGTAACCCACTGCACTTATTTTTCGTGTCTCCGCGAGCTTCCTCCACGCCAGCATACAAATTGTTTGCCTTGGTTTCTGGCATTTGAAGTTCATTACGAGAATGCTATGTCACCTGTTTTTGCGCCTACGTCCTTTCTTCTTGCCAGCCTCACTTGAACTGTGCAGATTTATATAACACAAGTTTTCGCTTTACGAATCACTGAACGTGCCAAGAGAAGGCTAAAATGTAGGCTTCATGACACTTCCATAAAACTTGCGCTAAACGCTGCGCTTGCACGCACACGTGGAGTCCTCATCAGCTAAAGATGAACCGCCGCACATCTTCTACTGCCCCCCCCCCCCCCCCCTCCGCCGGCCTTATTCGCACTCTGACTGCCTCTTACCCTTTACGGACTGTTGCGTCCGCGAGTCCGGAGAAGTGCAATTTGATGCCACCGTGACAGATAAAACACCGCAGGCTTTGGCGTGATACTCGAGACTTTTAAATGCGACTCATTTCTTGGAAAACATTTGCCACTTTGACAATACCTATCTATCTATCTATCTATCTATCTATCTATCTATCTATCTATCTATCTATCTATCTATCTATCTATCTATATATATATATATATATATATATATATATATATATATATATACGTCTTGGTGCTCCCATGGTCGTATCGTTAACTTGCTATTTTCCAAAATTGACAAAGTATGACAAGAGTGTATGACGAACATAAATTATAGGTTATGACATGAATATCATGATATGTGTGTCATGTAGGTCATGAAACAGCTGCCTATGTCTTGGTGCTCTCATGATAGTTTCGTTATTGGAAAGTACCAAAATTGGCATAGAATGACAAAAGTGTGTTACGAACATACATGATAGGTCATTACATGTATTTCATGACAAGCATGTAGGTCATGAAACAGCCGCCTAAAATGACAATGACCCACCGAAAAAAAATATAACACTCAAAAACCACTGAAATGGGTTCGGACGTGGGTACTATGGGAAGGAAACACCAAATGATGATGGTAGAAGTTACAGTCATGAGCATGACTGCAAAAATGACAATGACTCAGCAAAAAATGACTCATACTCAAAAACTACCACAATGGGCTCTGACGTGGGTACTAAGTGAAGGAAACGTTAAAGGTTGATGGTAGAAGTCACAGTAATGAGCAAGACTCAGCAAAATGACAATGACTCGGCGAGAAAAGATAAACACTCAAAAACCACTGAAATGGGTTCTGACGAGGGTACTAAATGAAGCAAACACTAAAGGATGCTGGCAGAAGTCATCGTCATGAGTATGACTCAGCAAAATTGACAATGACTCTGCAAAAAAGATTAACACTCAAAAACAACTGAAGTGGGTCCGCACGTGGGTGCTAAGGGAGGGAAACACTAAAGCATGGTGGTAGAAGCCATAGTCATGATCACGACTCAAGAAAGCCGACAATTACTCAGCTAAAAAAAACGTTTACCACTCAAAACCCAATGAAATGGGTTCGGATGTGGGGCTAAGTGGAACAAAAGGTAAAGATTGATGGTTGAAGTCATAGTCATGAGCATGACTAAGGATTTTGCCTTAAGCTCTCTTAGGCCTAGCTAAAGGGACTCTTCAGGACGCGTGACATGAATGTCATGACATGCGTGTTTTGTAGGTCATGAAACAGCCGCTCAAGTCTTGGTGCTTTCATGAGCGTTTCGTTAACTTGGTAGGCTCCCCACAGACTGCTTCACATAACATCGATTCCCACAGGGCGTGGGATCTCCCTGCTTTTTTTAAACACAGACGTATAACTACACGTAAGTATTCAAAAATACATTATAGACCCATTAGCTTGCTTTCAGCATGGTATAAAATATTCAGCATAATAATTTCCAATAGAATAAGGGCAACATTGACTTCAGCCAACCAAGAGGACAGGCTGGCTTCAGGAAGGGATATTCTACGAAGGATCATATCCATGTCATCAATCAGGTAATCGAGAAACCTGCGGAGTACAATCAACCTCTCTGTATGGTTTTCATAGGATATGAAAAGGCATTTGACTCAGTAGAGATACCAGCAGTCATAGAGGCATTGCGTAATCAAGGCGTACAGGAGGCACACGTGAATATCTTGACAAATATCTACAAGGATTCCACAGCTACCTTGGTTCTCCACAAGAAAAGTAGAAAGATACCTATGAAGAAAGAATCAGTCAAGGAGACACAATCTCTCCAATGCTATTCACTGCATGCTTAGAAGAAGTATTCAAGCGCTTAAGCTGGGCAGGCTTAGGGGTGAGGATCAACGGCGAATATCTCAGCAACCTACGGTTTGCAAATGACATTGTCCTATTCAGCAACAACGGGGACTAATTACAACAAATGATTGAGGCTCTTAACCGAGGAAGTGTAAAAGTGGGGTTGAAGATTAATATGCAGAAAACAAAGATAACGTTCAATAACCTGGCAAGGAAACAATAATTAGGGATCGCCAGTCCTCCGCTTATCTACGTCAATTACTTACAGAGAACCCTGATCATCAGAAGGAAATTTACAGAAGAATAAAATTGGGTAGGAATACATACGGTAGGCATTACCAAATCCTGACTGGGACTTTACCACTGTCGTTGAAAAGAAATGTGCATGATCACTGCATTCCACCGGTGCTAACATGTGGGGCAGAAACTTGAAGGTTAACAAAAAATCAAAAGTTAAGGACCGCACAAAGAGCGATGGAACGAAAAATGTTAGGCCTAACGTTAAGAGACAGGAAGAGAACGGTATCGATCAGAGAGCAAACGGGGATAGCCGATATTCTAGTTGACATAAAGAGGAAAAATGGAGTTGGTTAGGCCATGTAATGCGTAGGATGGACAAGCGATGGCCCATTAGAATTACAGAATGGATACCAAGAGAAGGGAAGTGCAGTCGAGTACAGCAGAAACCAAGCTGTGGGGTGATGAAGTTAGGAAATTACCAGGCGCAAGTTGGAATCAGCTTGGGCAAGACAGGGGTAATTGGAGATCGCAGAGACAGGCCTTCGTCCTGCAGCGGGCATATGTATATAGACTGCTGCTGATGATGATGATGAAGTCTTAATAAAATATTTTGCTGACATGCTTGTCAACGTCCACAAATTGAACTCAAGTACAGTATTTGTAGCACCGGCAGCGTTAACACCATTTCTAATAGGTTACTAATGGGCATTATATGTGCACATTTTGAAGCCTGTTTGCCCCAGCAGCATAACCCGCAGAGTATGACCCCCTTGAGTAGAGACAATTATTTGTTATTAAATGCGAAGCATTTTAAAACGTGAAGCATTTCTTGGCGAACATTTCCCACTTTCACAGTATCTATCTATCTATCTATCTATCTATCTATCTATCTATCTATCTATCTATCTATCTATCTATCTATCTATCTATCTATCTATCTAGCCGCCTACGTCTTGGTGTTCTCATGGTCGTATAGTTAACTTGCTATTTAACAAAATTGGCATAGAATGAAAAAAGTTTATTACGAACATAAATGATAGGTCATGACATGAATTTCATGACATGCGTATGTAGGTCATGAAAGAGCCGCCCAAAATGACAATTCATACTCAAAAACCGCCAAAATGGGCTCTCACGTCGGTAGTAAATGAAGGAAACACTAAAGAATGATGATAGAAGTGATTGTCATGAGCATGACACATCAAAAATGACAAATGACTCAGCAAAAAATATTAACACACAAAAAGCACTGAAATGGGGTTCGCACGTGGGTGCTAAGTGAGGAAAACACTAACGGATGGCGGTAGAAGTCATAGTCTGACCATGAATCAGCAAAAAATGACTGACTCAGCGAAAGAAGATTAACACTCAAAAATGAATATAATGGGTTCGGATGTGGTACTAAGTGAAGGAAAAGGGTAAAGATTGATGGTCGAAGTCATATTCATGAGTATGACTAAGGCTTCCGCCTTAAGCTCTCTTAGGCCTAGCTAAATAGACTATTCAGGACTCATGACATGAATGTCATGACATGCTTGTCATGTAGGTCATGAAACAGCCGCTCAAATCTTGATGCTTTCATAACGTTTCGTTAACTTGGTAGGCTCCCCACACACTGCTTCGCATAACATCGATTTCAATAGGCACCGGGCGCGGGATGAATTTGGACCGGTGGCGCCGTCATGCGGCGGCGCCGCGAATGTAATGGCATGTGGCGGCCGGGCCGCGCGCAGCAGGCGCTGCCGTGAAACCAAGTCTGATCAACCATGTTGCGTTTTTGGGTGCACCAACAGTTACTGAAACATGACTGAAGCTGGTTAGGCCATTAAATTTAACCATTGTTCATCGCGGCATCGCGTTTTTCAGGCGGAAAGTCTGTATATGTGCGGTCTGTAGGCAACAGCGCGCTCAGTGCTCAGCAATTAAAACGCGATACTCGAATCGCATGGTCTCCAGCGCTTTTTGCACTGACTGTAAGTGCTGGCGACACGAAACTGATGCATTGTGGTGTAGAGTGAAAGCGAGAACCTTCGTAACGCATTATGACTGCATTTGGTACCACGGCGCTCACCTGTGACGCGAAAAGAAAAAAAAAAACGGTGGCAGCCGCGCGCTGCCAGCGCTTCAATCACTGGGCACTGTACATTTCCGACGCTGATTTGCTATGGTCTAGTTGTTCTAAAGTTAATAAAAGAGCCGTTCATACGCAAAAGCTTCGTGTCCCACTTGCCTGTCTTCGCCTCCGCAGTGTAACGGCTCCGGAGCTTGGGCACCGAAGGCGAACACTAAGCTGCGACATCGTCTTATGAGTGTATTAAGTCCTCCTTTTAATGTACACTTTTCTTCCTGCAATTCCCAACTCTGGTTGCGTCCGGCACATGACTGTGCCCATCGACGGCGAACGCCAACACAGTGGCGTGTTCACACTCGCCACCACCGACGGCTCCTGTCGTGCTAAGCTATATAAAATGGGCCGTGACTCAAGATTGGGCTAGTTTATAAGCAATTAACAATGGGGCAGCATTGCAAAGATAAAACAACTACAACGGACAGAGAATGGGAACTTACTGACACATGTGCGATTGGCGAAGCAGCTCAAGAAACAGAATAAGGAAGGCGTATGTCTCCTTTTTTTATGTCCATAATTTTTCTGTTCTTCGCCTATTTGACATGATTAAATGCGCGAGAATGATAACGGGCACAGCAGAATAACATCTGGAATATAACTGCTGGAGTTCCACGTCTTAGCTTGCCGCGGTGAGCTCCATTCGCGTGGTGCATTTGCATCGCAATTTGCGCTCGTTTTCTGCGTTATATACTACCTGATGCCACGAATGTGATCTGCCTCGTACAAGTGACGACCTTTCTCAAAATCAGAGCCATGAAAATGCGTTTTCCGGTGCGTCAGCCCTTAAAACCCGCAGTGCGAAATCACTGGAAGCACCGAGCGCCTTCGTCCCGTCTCTGCTTCACATGCCAGTGCTCTGAGAGCTGCCGTTCGCGGCGCTGTTTGCCAGGATATCACCGGCGCGCCGCTGGCGCCTTACGACGGCCGCCCGGTGCCTATAGGGCGTGGGATCAGCCAGCTTTTAAATGCGAAGCATTTCTTGGCGAACATTTGCTACTTTGACAATATCTATCTATCTATCTATCTATCTATCTATCTATCTATCTATCTATCTATCTATCTATCTATCTATCTATCTATCTATCTATCTATAAAGCCGCCTACGACTTTGTGCTCTCGTAGTCGTTTCGTTAATTTGATATGTACCAAAATTGGCATACCATGGCAAGAGTATATGACGAACACAAATGATATGTCACGTAGCTCATGAAACATCCACCTACATCTTGTTGCTCTCATGGTCGTTTCGTTAACCTGGTAGGTACCAAAATTGACGTAGTATAAAAGGAGTGTATGACGAACATAAGTAATAGGCCATGACATAAATGTCATCACATGCGTGTCATGTAGGTCATGACAATGACCCCAAAAAAAGATTAACACTCAAAAACCCCTAAGTGAAGGAAACATTAAAGGATGATGGTAGAAGTCATGGTCATGAGCATGATTGAGCAAAAATGACAATCACTGCGAAAAAAGACTTACACTCCAAAACCACTGGAATAGGTTCCGACGTGGGTACTAAGGGAGGGAAACACCAAGGGATGATGGTAGAAGTCATAGTCATGAGCATGACCCTGCAAAAATGACAATGACTCAGCGAAAAAAGCCTTACACTCAAAAACCACTTAGGCTACTCTTAGGCCTAGCTAAAGGGACTCTTCAAGACTCATGACTAGAATGTCATGACATGCTTGACATGTAGGTCATGCAACAGCCGCTTAAGGCTTGGTGCTTTCATGAACGTTTGGTTAATTTGGTAGGCTCCCCGCACACTGCTTCGCATAACATCGATTCCCACATGCAGGGCGTGGGATCTCCCGGCTTTTATTGTCATGGAGTCCATGTTCTACACTACCAATTTCGGTTGCCGTTTTGTAGGTTTTGAATAACAAAGCCCGTTCTAGAATGCCCTAATTTGAAGTAACTTTCTTAACTTGAAAGTCACTAAAACAATTGTTCACCAATTGTTCTGGCACACAGCACTGAAAAAAAGTAGCTGGTCGCTAAAAACAAGTATTTGTCACTAAACAGACCAAATATCTGCTAAATCTTTCTACCAAATCGAATAGAAGCACTGATCGGAACCGCTAGAGCATAACGGAAAAGCTTATTGTCATTTTCAGTGTCATTTGTTCGAGTGCAGTGCCCATTTTAAAGACGTCACCGTGTGTGACACTATTCCTTCACCTTTCAGTCTCTGCCAACCACCGTATCTGTCCAAATTTAGGCTAGTGAGTGCTTGCCTGTTTGATTATACACTTTAATTAAGAGCAATATGCCATATTCAAAATGGGACTAAGTAAGCTTGTTGCATAAACTTCCGACAAGTCATGAAGAACAATATTCGGGCAATGTCCGCATTAGCATCAAGCGCCAGTTTGCAGGTGCAGTGGCAAGGGAAGCATGTCGCATTTGGATAATTGATTTGCCTCCAGCAGCAATGCACTCGGCTTGAACATAGTCACAATAGACCAATGCACCAAGGAAAGCGCCAAGAAAATTGCTTGTGTTGGTATTTTTCATTGAAATATAAACAAACATTTCTAGATTTCAACATAAAGAACACAAAAAAAAAACTATTTACCCAGTGCTTTTTGTGCTGTCATATGGTCTGTTGGCTTCATAAAATCTCTACAATTTGCTTGATACTCGCCGTTCTTCTCTGTGCATAAGACTGTCATCACCATTCTTCCCCCGGCAAGCATCATGCACCGTCTTCGCTCTTGTAATCCCGCTGCGTACCCGCCTCACACAGTGCACCCGCCTGATTTGGAGTTTGTATTTCGCCATAGCTTGTGGCCAATGTGGTGCATAAGAATAAAAATTGCATGACAATAAAGTGGTGGCATCTTGTGGTGGACAAAGAGAAACATTTCATGATTTTAGACGTTGCATAGCATGAGAGTAAAGAAAATGGTAGGCATCGCTGTTAGTTGTAAAGCATTATCTGCTTCACTAAAGCTTCCGAATAGATTCCAGTATGTGCGTCGCAGCCGCCCATTGCTTTTCTGAGCCCTTATTTAGATAATTTCCCCCCTTCCTTCCTGAAGAGCAGAATTGCCCTCTTTTCATCGGGTCGCCTTGTATGTTCTAAAGTCTCCCACAACATCCACAACGACTACGATGACGACAACAACACCAACAACAACCACGACGTAAGTGACGTTGATGATAACACATAATTTAAGAAGTAGAAGAAAACACGACGAAAAAGTGTGGGGAATGTTGAAATGCAGCAGGACGGTGAACGATGAAAAGCTCTAGTATCACGGCCCGTGAACAGTACCGGCCACAAGTCAAGAGATTCTGAAGGACTTTTTTTATCATAAATGTTGGAGAATGCGAAAGTATATAGGGCCTCTTTAGGGCCATCTTACCCCAAAAATCAAATACACTACTCTGCGGTGGGCCTATCGGCCATCAGTAAGCCGTGTACATTGCTCGCAGCCTGGATCTTCTTTACGGTGGAAGTGCATTATGTGTTCAGACGCGGTCCTAACGTCACCGTCGGAGCAGACGTGACCGCGACGTTCGTACGTGCAGTCTAGGTAGTTGCAGTTGTGGGCCAGCCGGGGCAGGACCATTTGTGTATATTTCTTTCCTTTGTGGTTGTTCGCCCTGTTGCTGGGAAGAAGTTAACGTATAGGAGACGCTGGCAAGAGAAAACGGCGTGGCTTACTCGTTTTCATGCGATAATTTTAGATATTTTTACGTGGCGCTTGCGCATAAACGCAACAACGCGGCCGCAGCACCTCGCAGAGCGAAGATGAGGCTTTGGTGAAAGTTTCCACAAACTGCTGGACTGCACTGCCATTTGATCTCCCTATAAATATTGTGTGAAGATAATCTTGCACTCTTTTCACCTACTCGTAATCCCCGTCCCACTTTGGCAGAGGGGTGGGATATGGCGCAGCAATATTTTGCTTCATGGTTTCCATGATGGTTTAAATGCTATTTCGTCATTGCATGCTCACATAAATAGCATTCCTGCGTGCCGCCTTTCTATGGTGTATGTTTTTACGTGTTTTCTTGGTTTCAAATGCGTTCAAGCTACCTTTTTGTATTCGTTTGTCTCGTGTCCATTCACTAACTCATTGGGACAAATAAGAAACATTCATACAGTAATTAAAAAAATGCGTTTCAGGCGGACGTTCCCACACACAAAACAAGACAACCAATAAAATGTTACGAACACCATACTTGAGCACCGGGCAATAAAGAGACAAACCGTAAAATGTTGCTCTAAACAGACAACAAAACGCTGTCAAAAACAGAATGTTACAAAAAAAAATCACAGGCAGTCTAACTTCGAAAAAATAAACACAAAAGGGACACAACATACATGATCTATCTCATCGGTTTGTATCAAATCTACCTTGCTCTACGTTATGGCAAACCCGAGAAACACCTTCCTGATTTGTTTCAATCCTCGCGTGAATTCGCGGCTTCTACAACACGTTCCGATGCGGGAACAAGCGCCTAATTGGGCTGCCAATACAGGAATTCTGGTTCTGAGCGGAGAACACATACACAAGATAACTTACACGGAAGGGCTCTTGTGACATTAGCGCACCAGAAACAAAGGGTCGATACACAGAGTCAAACAGAATTTGCAATGCGGTTCCCACGTTGACCGAAGGTGTGTAAAGCGTACGTGTACGAGAACAACAACGAGAGACGCGCAAGACGAAACGTCGAAAGGCCACGTAACATAGCCAGAAAAGTAAAAGAACTAAAACTAAAACCTGTGTTATCAATGGCGGCTGCTATAGGGACGTCACGTGTCTGGAGTCACGTGATCAATGTCACGTCGTTGAAAACCCGCACTTCCTTACATGTTTCCGTAGGCAAGAGCTGACCCAGTTCTTCACTGCTATAAAGTGCTTCTCTGTGGCCAGGCTCTTGCCTCCCGTTTTAATGGAGGCCGGCAGAAATATTTTAAAGCTTTAAGATTGTATAATATGGAGGCACTAAAATAAATGACCTAGACTGAGGAAAAGAAAGGGCCACAGTCTATAAATCCGCTATAACAACCGGCAATTTGTAAGTGTGTAAAGCCTGTGTGGTAGCGGATACGATATTGCCGTGACAAGTGTCTTAATTCCCAGCGCGGCCGCCACCGAAGCAATGGCGATTACTTTCTTCCACCCCCGAGAACAATCTGGCTGCTCCACCCGAACGCTTTTGTCGGGCTCCAAATTAATGAAATAAAGATTTCTCTGAGCGGGGTTCTTTCCGCGGTGCGGAACGGAAAGAGGCGAAGAGAGAGAAATGAAAACAAAGAAAAAGGAAAAACTATATATGAACCGTGAGTGCGATTAGAGGTGTAATATTAGCCTCGAGACACGCATACCTTCGAGACAGAGGAGGAAATAATTGTACAGTTTGCTGAGCGCTGTGTTGCAGGGAAAGGATAATAAAAGACGACGTCGTGGCTCAGATTTGAAGCTGCTCGAGAAAGTGAAGGAAATGAATCAGAATGACAGAAAATCAGATATCCCTTGGTTCAGCAGAAAACGGTGCGAGAAGCGCGGGATACCATTTATTGAATGCCCCTGAGGAACGGGAAACTTGGAACTTTTGCGTTTAGTACTGAGCACGCAAGGACTTAATCTCCACGGGCTCTACAAAGTTCAACCTAACACGAAAGTACTCAGCATAACAGCGCTAAGCGCAATCTTGATCGGAATTGGCAGAGAATTGCACTGTTGTACAAGTTTTATTTCAAATTACGATGGAAACAATTGCATTCCTCGAACTGAGAAACGAAACGTTTGTGAATAGACGTTTTCACCTGTCTCATAACAGATGATAGAATTTCTTTCGCACACTGCTAACTAGCTAGTTGTAAAATGTTCTAGCGCCAATAGCCATTCCCTCCGCCCCTCCCCCAAGTGATGAAAGTATTGCTAATATACTTCAGAAATGTCTTCTTTTGTCAAGTTCTTTTAGAGCCGCGAAGTACTTCTAGCGTTTCTCCAGCATTAGGCGAACAGCTTTAGACTCGAGGCAGTCGACACATTCATAGTGGTAGCGCCTGTGGAACGGTGCGCTAAAACAGGTAAAAAGTGCCTTGTTTATAATAAAGTTTCTACCAGCACTTTATGGTAGTTTGACCTAAGCTGAGGGGTTTCTGCGTGAAGCATATAATAGCAGAAAATGTTTTGAGCTAATGCTGGACATGGAAGTTCACTTGTTCATTATTTTATGCGGAAGCGAAAATTCTTTATTTCAGGATAGATGAAGCTATGATTATCCTCATGTAAACAAGGTTACTATGCGTGGAGTGCTCTGGAACGTCCGGACGCTGCATGCCACCAGTTTCGCTAGCTTTCTAAGCTCATAGTATCCTTACTGTGGAATTGAGTGCCATTTACTTTCACTATATATTACATTGTGTCGGATTTCTTGCTTAAATTTTACAAGCGTTCTATTTTTAAGTGAGTACATGATTGGACTGCTCATGCCTCCAAGGACACTGTCTTCGGTATTGACGCCTTCACTGCGTCATTTCAGTTTGCAGTATAACGGCCCTTTTACGCGCCAGCACGTTACCGCAATTAGAAACTACTGGAATCCGCGAGCTCCATTTGGCGCACCGCGTGACCACGTGCAAGTGAACTACAAATAGTCGGAGGATTGAATGATAATTAAAGCGAAGCTTTTTCTGTCTCACTGATTCGTCCGTGAGCGCCGAAAACGCGCTGTAGGAAAGCGAATTCACACAATGCAGTTATCTGCACATCTGCGCACACAATAGAATAACGGCTGCGCATCTGCGCAAAAAATAGAACAACGGCGCGCGACATACGTATCGTAGAACACAATAGTTTACGTTCGCAGTTGTACCGATAAGAACAATAGGAACTGCAACACTACGCTACCCAGACGAAATGTATATATCGGAATTGCATCACGCGCGTCACGCAATGCATTCCCGGTCGTCACCAAGGGTAGGCCGCGGGTGCAGCGCATGGCAGAAGAGGTTGCCGTACGCGAACGTAACCACGAGCGTGATCGTGCCCGTAAGGCCGATCCTGTGTATCGGCAACAGCAGAGCCTCTGACAGTCTACCACAGCGATCACAAGGCAATACTGTCCAAGTTTAGAGTAGTCCGTGAAAGTGTCAGTGTGTTCGTGTAATCGGCTATATGATCTAAAATAAAGGCTATGCAACTTAACGAAATGTGTCTTCGTTCAACTTCAACGTTAAAAAAAATTCAATCATAAACAAGCAATCAAATCCCACAGGCATCGTGTCGGGTCGCTCAGCATATCTTGGGTTCGTTGCGGGGTCGTTCGCTTTGGACTTTGATTCAGTTTGCATGGGAGAGAGCTTCGCGTTCGACCATCTTTTGTTTAAGAAAGTGGCTTTGATTTTTTTGGCATCAACTGAAGATAATAATGACCCATTATATCCACGTCTAATTAAATTAAATCAATGTGCTTCCTTTTGGTTCCTGTGCTTCCTGTTAATTACCTGTTAGCATCGTCATTGCACCCTTTTTATATATGCTGCTGCTCAAATTTGTTAGCCACCTTTTAATCCTCATGTCTATACTGGCTTACCCATTTAATGCGGAACAAGTAAATATTAAAAAAATCAGTTGCGGTGAAAATGGGGAAACAATAATTTGTAAAGGAAGAAAGCGCCTGTTGCCACGAGGCGTGATAAGCAAGGTTTGGGTTACGCGGCATGGTCCACAGGTCGCAGCACATCGATGTAAGCGGTTTTTCGAAAGTTTGAAATTTTAATTAACCCCGTTCCACGCTGTCGAACTTTCGTCGTACGCGAAGTGTGGAGCGGTCTCGTCAATGTCTGGCAACAGTGTATTTTTCGTTGCCTAGCCTAATTGGTGGAAGGGCTTATGGTGGATGTAGCCTTCTGTAGCTCCTCCAAATGCCACACTTTCTAATACTGGGTTGCCTAGTAAGACTTTAATTTGGATTAAATCAGCGTTTCGTGTTTATATCACAATTTATAACATGGACTCTCGTAACAGACAATATATGGAGGCAAAGAAAGGTTTTAAGTGTGCGCTAAGGCTTTGTGATGTTATGGTTTCAGGCTATACGATATATGGGTGATAAGAAGTGAAAAAAAAAGAAACATTCAGATAAAAACAAAAGGTATCACACATGCGTAAGTTGTAGTCTTGAACTCTTTCCTGAAGCGAATTCTAGTTACTTTGTCGTTTTTATTGTTGCTGCTTCTGTTGATTACCACGATGTTTCTAGGACTTTCGCAATTGTTCTGAAATCTCTAGACGTATTTTAAGACTCGACCTAACACAGTTAAGACTAGAGCAGCTGTCTCCCTTTTACTTCCTTTGTGTTATATGAAATCGCGCATATAGCAGGAACAAAAATACGAGGTTTCCAATGCTGTCCTTGACGTTCTGAAGACTTATTCTGGTAAGGAAAGACAACTTTGATATCAACTGCGAGAACGCAAATGCGCCACAGTTAGGCTGCGATCTCAGCGGGAAACGCATAGTGGCTGCTGCAGCTTCAACGAAAAACAAAGCGTGTAGAGACCAAGGAGTTACTATTTAATCCTTTTTTACTTTTTAGCACTTTTTAGCAGAGACGTCTCCACTCCCGCTAAATTTTGAGCACCTTTGCTACCATAGCATTGTCATTCTCCACGCACATTTAGAGACGTATACGTTAACCACCCACCAGACTAGCAGAGTCGGCAGAAGGTATATAACAGCATCGGTTATGGTTAAAACATAAGATTCAATTCGAATATCACCGCGTATATTTTACTGTGCTCTTGAAGCCTTCAAGCGCAACCGAAATTACACATTCTGCAATCTTAACAAAGTAAGATGATCGTTGTAAGTACGAGGAAGGAGAGTTTTACAACGCGCAATTGAACATGTACCAGACAACGCGCCCTTACTTCGCGTCCTACAGAATAGCGACCAGCTTGCCTCCCGTGGCAGAGGGCCGATGCAGCCGCCAACGAGCTATGGCGATCGCTACGCTCATTCTTGGAAGACCCTGAAGCTATAGGCCACTGGTATTTTCATATTGAGCGTACCATCCAAAACATCAGCCCCCAAGAGGCAGATTAAAGTGCATGATAACATGTAAACTAAAAGTTAAAACTGACTGTATTTACTCGAATTTAGCTCAAACACGAATATGGACCAACCTCTATGCATAAAAATTATTTGAACATTCGTTGACCTATTTATTTTTAGAAAAAGCCGCATGTTCGCCCGATAGGCGAAGCATCGATTGCGATAGCATATAAGTATAGAGGCTATACAAGCAAGGATAGTATTTTAATGGGCCGTGTAAAGTTGCAACCATTCGCTTACTAACTAAATAGACAAGCATGGTGCCACGCGCGCACTGGTAACATGATACATCTCGCTCGATGCCGCGAAACTCGCTGTGAAAATGCCGGAGTGAGAAAGCGCGCCAGCAGCAGTAGGCAAATTGACCTTCGAGCTGTCTCTCGTCTCGCTCAACGCAACTAGACGTCCAAAGAAGAGAGCATACGAAGCTACCGGCACTCGGCGCATTGCACTTTGTCCCCATCGCAGATCGCTTTGAAGATCAGGCCGGCGCGGGCGCGCACTTCGCCCACATAGCAATGTGGGCGAAGTGGGCGAAGATACGGCGCCTGCGTGGCCGCGCTGTGACCAGCAGCCGACAGAGCAGAACGCAACCCTCTCCCTCTCCTGCC